>NC_068433.1:42961318-43116318 GCF_023373465.1 Oncorhynchus keta
GAACCACTGCCTGTGGTTCGGGAAGCAGAGGAGATACCTATCATAGACTTCTCCCAGCTGATGCTCGACATACCCCCTACGCCACCTCCAGTGGTAGAAACAACCAGCTGGTATGATTGAGCCAGCAGTAACACGGAAGCAGCAATGTGAGAGTCAGTAGTGCATGACCTTAAATGGTAATAATAGGAAGCTTCCGTTTAACACACAGGCCTAAGATTACGTAGGTCTACAGCACCAGTGGGAACTTCCCCTTTAAAAAGATATATAAAGAGAATAGAGATCATAAGACAGCATGATCCTCACTAACATATGAAACAGACTTCATATGGAGAATCATTATAGGTAAATTGAGATCTGGAGACTGGCTAGGCCACTCCAGGACCTTGAAATGCTTCTTACAAAGCCACTCCTTCGTTGCCCGGGCGGTGTGTTTGGGATCATTGTCATGCTGAGAGACCCAGCCACGTTTCATCTTCAATGCCCTTGCTGATGGTAGGCTTTGTTACTTTGGTCCCAGCTCTCTGCAGGTCATTCACTAGGTCCCCCTGTGTGGTTCTGGGATTTTTGCCCACCGTTCTTGTGATCATTTTGACCCCACAGGGTGAGATCTTGCGTGGAGCCCCAGATCGAGGGAGATTATCAGTGGTCTTGTATGTCTTCCATTTCCTAATAATTGCTCCCACAGTTGATTTCTTCAAACCAAGCTGCTTACCTATTGCAGATTCAGTCTTCCCAGCCTGGTGCAGGTCTACAATTTTGTTTCTGGTGTCCTTTGACAGCTCTTTGGTCTTGGCCATAGTGGAGTTTGGAGTGTGACTGTTTGAGGTTGTGGACAGGTGTCTTTTATACTGATAACAAGTTCAAATTAGGTGCCATTAATAAAGGTAACAAGTGGAGGACAGAGGAGCCTCTTAAAGAAGAAGTTACAGGTCTGTGAGAGCCAGAAATCTTGCTTGTTTGTAGGTGACCAAATACTTATTTTCCACCATAATTTGCAAATTCATTCAAATTCAAATAAATTCATTAAAAATCCTACAATGTGATTATTTGGATTTTTTTTCTCTCATTTTCTCTGTCATAGTTGAAGTGTACCTATGATGAAAATTGCAGGCCTCTCTCATCTTTTTAAGTGGGAGAACTTGCACAATTGGTGGCTGACTAAATACTTTTTTGCACCACTGTATAGTGTGTGCAAATGAAGTAAGATTAGGGAGGTAAGGCAATAAACAGGCCATAGTGGGGAAATTATTACAATTTATCAATTCAACACTGGAGTGTTAGATGTTCAGAAGATGAATGTGAAGTAGAGATACTGGGGTGCAAAGGAGCAAAAAAAACAAAAAAAAACAATATGGGGATGAGGTTGTTGGAGGGGCTATTTACAGATGGGCTATGTACAGGTCCAATGATCTGTAAGCTGCTCTGAGAGCTGATGCTTAATGTTAGTGAGGGAGATATGAGTCTCCAGCTTCAGTGATTTTTGCAATTCATTCCAGTCAGTGGCAGCAGAAAACTGTAAGGAAAGGCAGCCAAAGGAGGTATTGTCTTTGGGAGTGGCCAGTGAAATATACCTGCTGGAGCGTGTGCTATGGGTGGGTGCTGTTATGGTGACCAGTGAGCTGAGATAAGGTAGGGCTTTACCTAGCAGATACTTGTAGATGACCTGGAGGCAGTGGGTCTGGTGATGAATATGAAGCGAGGGCCAGCCAATGAGAGCATACAGGTTGCAGTGGTGGGAAGTATATGGGCTTTGGTGACAAAACGGATGGCACTGATAGACTGCATCGAATTTGTTGAGTAGCGTGTTGGAGGCTATTTTGTAAATGATCATCGCCAAAGTCAAGGATCGGTAGAATAGTCAGATTTAAGAGGGTATGTTTGGCTGCATTAGTGTTTGGCAGCATGCTTTGTTGCGAAATATGAAGCCGATTCTCTATTTAATTTTCGATTGGAGATGCTTAATGTGATTCTGGAAGGAGAGTTCACAGTCTAACCAGACATCTAGGTATTTGCAGTTGTCCACATATTCTAAGTCAGAACCGTCCAGAGTTGTGATGCTAGGCGGGCAGGTGCGGGCAGCGATTGGTTGAAGAGCATGCATTTAGTTTTACTTACATTTAAGAGCAATTGGAGGCCACGGAAGGAGAGTTGTATTGCATTGAAACTCGTCTGGAGGTTAGAGTCCAAAGAAGGGCCAGAAGTATACAGAATGGTGTTGTCTGCGTAGAGGTGGATCAGAGAACCACCAGCAGCAAGAGCGACATCATTGATGTATGCAGAGAAAATAGTCGGCCCGAGAATTGAACCCTGTGGCACCCCCATAGAGACTGCCAGAGGTCCGGACAACAGGCCCTCCAATTTGACACATTGAACTCTGTCTGAGAAGTAGTTGGTGAACCAGGCGAGGCAGTCATTTGAGAAACCAATGCTGTTGAGTCTGCTGTTAAGAATGTGGTGATTGACAGAGTCAAAATCCTTGGCCAGGTCGAGGAAGACAACTTCACAGTACTGTCTTTTATCGATGGTGGTTATGATATCATTTAGGACCTTGAGCGTGGCTGAGGTGCACCCATGACCAGCTCAGAAACCATATTGCATATCGGAGAAGGTACGGTGGGATTCGAAATGGTCGGTGATCTGTTTGTTAACTGGCCTTTAGAAGACCTTAGAAAAGCAGGGTAGGATAGATACAGGTCTATAAGAGTGTGGGTCTAGAGTGTCTCCCCCTTTGAAGAGGGGGATAATCGTGGCAGCTTTCCAATCTTTGGGGATCTCAGACGATATGAAAGAGGTTGAACGGGCTAGTAATAGGGGTTGCAACAATTGTGTCTAGCCCAGCTGATTTGTAGGGGTCCAGATTTTGCAGCTCTTTCAGAACATCAGCTGTCTGGATTTGGGTGAAGGAGAAATGGGGAGGCTTGGCAAGTTGCTGTGGGGGGTGCAGAGATTTTGAACGGGGTCGGGGTAGCCAGGTGTAAAGCATGGCCAGCCATAGAAAAATGCTTATTGAAATTCTTGATTATTGTAGATCTATCAGTGGTGACAGTGTTTCCTAGCCTCAGTGCAGTGGGCAGCTGGGAGGAGGTGCTCTTATTCTCCATGGACTTTACAGTGTCCCAGAACTTTTTGGAGTTTGTGCTACAGGATACAAATTTCTGTTAGGAAAGCAAAGGCTAGCTTTTTAAAACTGCCTGTGTATATTGGTTCCTAACTTCCCTGAAAAGTTGCATATTGTGGGGACTATTCGATGCTAATGCAGTATGCCACAGGATGTTTTTGTGCTGGTCAAGGGCAGTCAGGTGAACCAAAAGCCATATCTGTTCTTAGTTCTAAATTTGTTGAATGGGGCATGCTTATTTAAGATGGTGAGGAAAGCACTTTTAAAGCATAACCAGGTCAAAATCCTTCCAGGATACCCGGGCCAGATCGATTAGAAAGGCCTGCTTGCTGAAGTGTTTTTAGGATCATTTGACAGTTATGAGGGGTGGTCGTTTGACCGCAGACCCAATACGGATGCAGGCAATGAGGCAGTGATCGCTGAGATCCTAGTTGAAGACAACAGAGGTGTATTTAGAGGGCAGGTTGGTCAGGATGATATCTATGAGGGTGCCCATGTTTCCGGATTTAGGGTTGTACCTGGTAGGTTCCATGATAATTTGTGAGATTGAGATTAAGCATATCCCAGTTTAGGTCACCTAACAGTAAAAACTCTGAAGATAAACGGGGGGCAATTATTTCACATATGGTGTCCAGGGCACAGCTGGGGGTTGAGGGGGGTCTATAACAAGCGGCAACAGTGAGAGACTTATTCATGGAAAGGTGGATTTTTAAAAGTAGAAGCTCAAACTGTTTGGGCACAGACCTGGATAGCATGACAGAACTCTGCAGGCTGTCTCTGCAGTAGATTGCAACTCCACCCCCTTTGGCAGTTATATGTTGGCGGAACATATTGTAGTTGGGGATGGGAATTTCAGAACTTTTAGTGACTTTCCTAAGCCAGCATTCAGACACGGCTAGGACATCAGGGTTGGCGGAGTGTCTTTTTTTACCCCACTGCTTTAGCACACTTAGGGAGGAGGCTTCTGTTAACATGCATGAAACCAAGGCTTTTACGGACAAAGAAGTCAACAAATGATAGGCCTGGGAAATAGGAGTGGAATTGGGGACTACAGGGCCTGGGTTAACCTCTACATCACCAGAGGAACAGAGGAGGAGTAGGTTAATGGTGCGTTGGGGACACAGAATGAATGGAGCAGATTTCTTGGCGTGGTAGAATAGATTCAAAGCATAATGTACTGACAACGTTTATGGTAGGATGTGAGTACAGTGGAGGTAAACCTATGCGTTGATTGATGAAGAGAGGTTTTGTCTCTGGTGGCATCAGTTAACCTCGGTGGGGTCTCCGCATGTGAGTTGTAGTGGCAAATCACTCCTGGAAAAAGCTCGCCAAGTCTGTAGTGGCAAATCGGTTCAAATATGACACAACCAAGAACTTTGTGAAAATCAATATAGACTTTTAATACACCAGTATCATAAGCCGGAGCGGTCCGCGGAACACACACCTTTCCAGAGCTCTCACTCTTCATTTTATACCCACACATACATTATGAGTTCATCCCCCAATGCAAATACAGTTACATCCCAATCCTGCTTGTTCAGCCCAGTAACGCCCACATCTGCTTTCGGCCAGATTATAATGATGACAAGACCCTTGCTTTGACCTAAAGATAATATACATCCCCCTTTCCTGTGGCCTTTTTTATCTCTAGTTTTTAGTGTGTCCAGCTGCCTTGGTCGCCTTCTCTTCATATGGTTGTCTAAGATCAAACATACTTATGTGTCTCCCCTGTGATGCGATTGATGTCTGTAATCCATCAGTTGGTCATTTGGCTGACCCCCTCCTTAGTCTATCCCTTTGATCTTTGTATGTCCAGCTGGTCTAGGCTGGACATACTGGTCTTAGTGTTCCCAGCTGCCCCATACTCCCATGGCCTTTACCTGCTTCCTGCACCATACAATAGACAATGCATTTGACCAGAACAGGAAATGAACCCATAAGTGTATCTTTCTCTTGTGTTACTATAATCATGTATATAATTTCTCCCACAGTGTGAGGTGGGACGAAAGAGCTATCTAGGGCATTTTGAGTGGGACTGGGGGCTCTACAGTGAAACAAAACAATAAAACCTTGCCAAGACAGCAGTAGACAAGGCATATTGACATTAGAGAGAGGCATAAAGAAATCACAGGTGTTGATCAGGAGAGCTAAGACAACAACGGGTAAATGGCGATGAATGTGCAGAGCGGGTCAGTTAGGTACATACAGGACCTGAGTTCGAGGCTGGGGCCGACAGGTAAACAAAATGAGGTACCGTGTTATTGAAACGGCCATGGGGGCATCAGCTGTGTAGCCGAGTCGATGTGCAGGGGTACGAGGTAACTGAGCTAGCTATGTTTATATAGGTAGAGATAAAGTGACTAAGCAACAGAATAGATGATAGACAGTAGCAGTAGTGTATACAGTGAGTGTCTGGCATTAGTATGCAGTACTGCTAACTCAAGTTTGATGATCACTAGTTTCCCCTTTCATCTGTGGTGTTGCTTTCCTGTGCTAGTCTAAAAAGTGCTGCGCTATATATGGGCTTCTTAATTAGCCATATTTACTGATTGTAAATAATTGCTTTAGTGTGATTAAGTTTAAGTGCAATTAGGCTTTGTGATGTATAAAGTCATAGTATGGGAAGAGAAAAGGGTTGCTGCATATTAGTGATTATGTTTGTGGAAGTGTATGTGTACAGTAAGTCAGTATTTTTCAGTGCGAATCCAACATGTTTTAACAGGGCCCATTCCAGCAGGTCTCTGTTCTATTAGACAAGTAACTCTTTATTCACATTAGAGCAGGGTGTGTAAAGCCATAACACATACGTTTTCCCAGCAGCAGAATATGATTGATAATGTCAAAAGCTGCACTGAAGTCTAACAAAACTGGGGGTTCACTTTCCCAGTGGATGCCATCTATCTCCCTAGGTGGGTGTGTGTGTTCAGTATTTGTTCTTTCAGTGAGCATGGTAGTACCGCACCTATCGTTGGCTTCGACCTCAATGTTTGTCCGTTCAGAGATTAAACATTTCCAAAGTAGAGAACAGTTGAAGTGTGTGTCACTTCAATTAAAGGGATATTTCGGGATTTTGGCAATGAAGCCAAAAGCTACTATCGCAGAGTCAGATGAACTCATGGATACCATTTTTTATGTCTCTGTGTCCAGTACCAAGGAAGTTTCGCGAGCCAATGCTAACTAGCATTAGCGCAATGGCTGGAAGTCTATGGGAACAGCTAGCATGCTACAAATTCATCTGACTCTTGGGAAGCAGTTAAAAGGCTCCATTGCCAAAATCCCGAAGTATCCCTTTAATGGTGGCACTATAATAGGAGTCTCACTCACTGACTCACTCATCAGACTCCCTCATCAGCCTCTTGAAGCTGTTTATATATACAGTGCCTTACGTATTCGGTCCCCTTGAACTTTGCGACCATTTGCCACATTTCAGGCTTCAAACATAAAGATATAAAACTGTCTTTTTTTGTGAAGAATCAACAACAAGTGGGACACAATCATGAAGTGGAACGACATTTATTGGATATTTCAAACTTTTTTAACAAATCAAAAACTGAAAAATTGGGCGTGCAAAAGATTTACATCCAGATCGGTTCCAATATAGGTCCTCTAAGTTCTCTTTATACCCCTGCATACATTCATTTCTTCCTAGGTACATGCCATATAACCCCTTCCTAATGAACAAACATGATTTAACACTACAAGACAGGGTAGAATTATTGCCAGTTATAGTGCCGTATACCTCATTTAGTCATTATTGATTTAAAAAATCCCATAACAAATACTGATGTATACTAATCATGACACAGGCCAGCGCTGACGCATTCCCTTGTTGACATATGCTAATGGCCATGTAGGAATCTGATAACATAAACCCATAGCCTAACACTTATGCTAATTCCTATTAATAGGTAAACATTGTGGCTAACACCTTCTGTTCTCTGGTCATGTGACCAAGGGGGTTTCTCCAGACGAAGGAGAGAGGAAGCTAAATGTCCTCCATAGCAGAGTACACAGTGAATTCTTCCTTCTTCCCATTCTATGTCGCTGAGGGACCAGCCAATGAATTATACTTAGCTTTATAGGTTACCTGTTCAAACAACACAGTCTAGGTGGCAGTGTGCACCCACTTGGTTTGCCAAGTCACAGAAGTAGTAGTATAACAAAAATGGAGATGGCCACCAAGTCCTAAATCTGCCTATTTGAGGCCATCTCCAATATGATTTTAAACCTAATGCCAATCCCTAACCTTAAAGACCAAAACGCACATTTTGTTTTCATAAATGTTAATGATATACTGAATTTTGGCTTTGTGGCTGTGCTAGTGGAAACCCCTGTCCGTGCTCTGAGGCCATAATAGGACAGATGCAACGATGAGATGTCTATGGTTTGTTCTAAAAATCTCCCATAATGAACCGCACGTGTCGTGGAAATATTGAATGAAATATTTCTCAGGCACCGGAACTTGTAAATTCAAATATACTTTTTTTTAACAAAAGTAACAGAAGGGGGGAAATGTTGGGGAAATGACGTGTCATGCACAAAGTAGATGTCCTAACCGACTTGCCAAAACTATAGTTAGCAAGAAATTCGTGGAGTGGTTAAAAATGACTCCAACCCAAGTGAATGTGAACTTCCGACTTCAACTGTGTATATTATTACTTATTTACTTTTTTTGACAACTGTCAAAACTTAACATGTATAAATTGCAATTCAAATCTGTGGTCAGGTAGCGAGAAGGGTGTCTTTGGTTGCAAAATGTACCATTTATTTTCCAGTCCATTACAAATGTTGTGCTATATGTGACATAGTCCTCTAATCCTCTTACTTTTAATAGTTACGTTTTTTTTTTGCAATTACATTTACTTTTGATGCTTAAATATATTTTAAACCAAATAATTTTAGACTGTTACTCCAGTAGTAAAATAATATATAAGACTGTGCCAGCAGCGTGTGTGTGGCGTCAGTATGCATCTGTGTGCATGTTATGTGGTGTTGGGATGTTAGTGTACAGTGCCTTCAGAAAGTATTCACGCCAATTGACTTTTTTCACATTTTGTTGTTAAACCCTGAAATTAAAATGAATTAAATTGAGATTTTATTCCATTTTAATTCCACTTTGTAACAACAAAATGTAGAAAAAGTGAAGCGGTGTGAATACTCAATGAAGGTATAGTCCACACCTCTTGTTTTTATGTCCTGGGCCATTCAAGTCTATTGTTGGTACTCCAGATGTTTTTTTCGAGCCAAGGGGGCCTTGTACAATGTCATCTGCCTGTAAGCCTTCAAGAGAGCAGTGTTATATTGTATGTTCAACACTACTGGGTTTTACACATACTATTTGGCCATAGCCCTCAGACTACAATACCTACATTAAGTTGCTGAACTAATAATGTTTACCACACAGACACCATTGGGGGAGGTGCTTTGTCTGTGGAAGGGTAGCTCCCCAGGTGATGAATACATGGAGATGCCATTGAAGTGGGCCATCAATGACAAAAAGCTTTCCCCCTTGTGACAGAAAAAATATGTATTTCCCTCATTTGTTGGATATTTATAAAGTATTTACTTAACAAACAGTAAGATATTTCTGTTCTACTAATGATGTGTTAAAGAGATGGTTTCCACTCTAGCTTCCTGCAGTTAGTCTGGACATATGGTCAATGAAATGGGTTTTACTAGAGATAGCTTGAGCTGACAATGAATAGGCGATAAAAACCTAAAAGCTGGCATTCCATAGACAAGATGTGGTGTGTGTGACCCGAGCTAGAGAGAGCCTGGAAGAGTTTAGAACAATGCCTCATTGTCTCATGTTCTTGGCATCTGGGAAACTAAGCTGGGTTGGAAGTTAAACAACATTCTATGCAGATAACCAGGAGATGGATCAAGGTGGCTTATTTGAAGGACAGAAATGACCGACTAAGCATTTTTTAGGGCCTATATAAGATCTCTGTTTTTTCATTACAAGTTAAGCACTCGGAAACACACTGCTGATGATTGCTTGAATAATTGTCCAAGTCTCTCTAAGGAATGACATTTACACGACACTCCTCCCCCAGGCCTATATTCACACATTAACTCAACAAAAAAAAAGAAACGTCCCCTTTTCAGGACCCTGTCCTTCAAAGATAACAGGGGGAGCGGGATCGATTTGGAGGTGGAGGGTCCGTCATGGTCTGGGGCGGTGTGTCAAAGGATCATCGGACTGAGCTTGTTATCATTGAAGACAATCTCAAAGCTATGTGTTACAGGGAAGACATCCTCCTCCCTAATGTGGTACCCTTACTTGCAGGCTCATCCTGACATGATCCTCCAGCATGACAAGGCCACCAGCCATACTGCTCGTTCTGTGCGTGATTTTCTGCAAGACAGGAATGTCAGTGTTCTGCCATGGCCAGCGAAGAGCCCGGATCTCCATCCCATTGAGCACTCCTGGGACCTGTTGGATTGGAGGGTGAGGGCTAGGGCCATTCTCCCCAGAAATTCCCGGGAACTTGTAGGCGCCTTGGTGGAAGGGTGGGGTAACATCTAACAGCAAGAACTGGCAAATATGCTGCAGTCCATGAGGAGGAGATGCACTGCAGTACTTAGTATCTGGTGAGGCCACCAGCTGCATTGACTGTTACTTTTGATTTGACCCCCCTTTTGTTCAGGGACACGTTATTCCATTTCTGTCAGTCACATGTCTGTTGAACATGTTTGGTTTATGTCTCAATTGTTGAAACTTGTTATGTTCATACAAATATTTACACATCTTAAGTTTGCTGAAAATTAATGCAGTTGACAGTGAGGACGTTTTCTTTTTTGCTGTGTTTACATGCCTTCAAAGCATGGCCAACAATGATCCATGTAATCTATAGGCTAGGTGTGATGAACTGGTCAGTGAGTCTCTTTCTTTCTCACATGCATTTTCCCCCTATGTCCCCATAACCTTTTTTTTCAGTGTCTGTCTCTTAACTAAGTTTCCCTCCTCTCTTCCAGAGGAAGTGACACGGGACTATGCTTATGGCAAGAGCAACCCTCTGGTGAAGAGATGTCGAGTGTTGCTATGGATACCAGCTGACTTGGAAGGGGTCAGCACTCAGACTCCTGAACCCTGTGATCTCTACTACGAAGTAGGGAGACCTGAAACATGTTTCATGTGTCAATACAGTCAGCCAATTAATTACTTACTCAATGTCTTGAGGAAGTTCATAAGTGAAAAGTCTATACATGAAACCTGCAGAGGAAGTCAAATTAATTACACTTTGAACAATGGGTAATGATGTCCTCCAGTGAATGTTTATTTAATTTAAAAAATAAATAATTTTCTTGTTAAAGCGATATCCCAAGTATAAATACAGTAAAGTGCACACACTGAAGGGTGAATTTTTGCTGTTGTTGTCGAACAATTTTTTTTGTTATTTTCACCTCCGGATGAAAAGCGTGCCCAAATTAAACTGCCTGCTACTCAGGCCCATAAGCTAGGATATGCATATAATTAGTAGATTTGGATAGAAAACATTCTAAAGTTTCCATAACTGTTAAAATAATGTCTGTGAGTATAACAGAACTGATATGACAGGCAAAAACCTGAAAATTCCAACCAGGAAGTACTATTACATTGAAAGCCTAACCACCATACAAAGACTTAGGACCCAGTTCACGATCTCTATGGCTTCCTCTACATGTGACCAGTCTTTAGGCATTGTTTCAGGCTTTTACTCTGAAAAATGAGGGAGATACAGCACGTTCAATGAGTGGACAGTGAACATTTCCAGACATGAGCCAAGCGCGTGATCAGAACCGCGCCATTCTTGTTTCTCCTTTTCTATTGACGAAGCTTTTGTCCGGTTGAAATATTATTGATTATTTATGTCAAAAACAACCTGAGGATTGATTTTAAACATTGTTTGACATGTCTCTACAAACTTATTGTACCTTTTTTAAAACTTTCCATCTGGATGTTGTGAGCGTGCATTGTGCCTTTGGATTACTGATCTAAACGCACCAACAAAACGGAGGTTTTTGGACATAAAGATGAACATTATCGAACAAAACTAACATTTATAGTCGACCATGGAAACCTGGGAGTGCCACCAGATGAAGATCATCAAAGGTAAGTGATTAATTTGAACGCTATTTCTGACTTTTGTGACACCTCGCCTTGGTTGGAAAATGACTGTATGGTTTTCTGTGGCTAGGCGCTGACCTAACATAATCACATGGTGTGCTTTTGCTGTAAAGCCTTTTTGAAATCTGACACAGCGGTTGCCTTAAGGATAAGTTTATCTTTAATTAATCCTATGCATAACACTTGTATCTTAGATCAATGTTTATGATGAGTATTTCTGTAATTTGATATAGCTCTCTGAAATTTCACCGGATGTTTGTTTGAGACAATGATTACTGTACATAACGCACCAATTTCAACTGAGGTTTTTGGACATAAAGATGAACTTTATTGAACAAAACACACATTTATTGTGTAACATGAAGTCCTGTGAGTGCCATCTGATGAAGATCATCAAAGGTTAGTAATTCATTTAATCGCTATTTCTGGCTTTTGTGAGCCCTCTCCTTGGCTGGAAAATGGCTGTATGGTTTTCTGTGACTAGGCGTTGACCTAACATAATCGTTTGGTGTGCTTTCGCCGTAAAGTATTTTTGAAATCGGACACTGTGGTTGGATTTACATTAAGTTTATCTTTAAAATGGTGTATAATACTTGTATGTCTGAGGAATTTAAATTATGGGATTTCTGTTTTGAATTTGGCGCCCTGCAATTTCAGTTGCTGTTGTCGAGGTGGGACGCTACCGTCCCACTGGTGCCAGACAGGTTAAGCATGTTAACCCTCGCAAGGTTGCCGGCCCAGATGTCCTCAGAGCATGCACAGACCAGCTGGCTGGAGTGTTTACGAACATATTCAATCTCTCCCTATCCCAGTCTGCTGTACCCACTTGCTTCAGAATGTCCACCATTGTTCCTGTAACCAGAAAGCAGTGAACTAAATGACTATCGCCCTGTAGCACTCACTTCTGTCATCATTAAGTGCTTTGAGAGGCTAGGTAAGGATCATATCACCTCCACCTTCCCTGACACCCTAGACCCATTTAAATTTGGCTTGGCACCAAAAAACCCTGATAAATTTTAACAGATGCACAATTGAGAGCATCCGCCTGGTACGGCAACTGCACCATCCGCAACCACAGGGCTCTCCAGCGGGTGGTGCGGCATGCCCAACGGATCACCGGGGGAAAACTACGTGCCTTCCAGGACACCTACTGCACCCAATGTCACAGGAAGGCCAAAACTATCATCAAGGACAACAACCACCCGAGCCACTGCCTGTTCACCCCTCTATCATCTAGAAGGCGAGGTCAGTACAGGTGGATCAATGCTGGGACCGAGAGACTGAAAAACAGCTTCCATCTCAAGGCCATCAGACTGTTAAATAGGGATCACTAGGCGGCTTCCACCCGGTTACTTATGGCCACTTTAATAATGGAACACTAGTCACTTTAACATTTACATATTTTTGCTTTACCCATCTCATATGTGTATTCTGTATTTAATCTATGCCACTGACAATGCTCATCCTAATATTTATATATTCCTTTATATATTCCTTTGTTAGGTTCTTATATTTTCAGAGTAAATAACTCACGTATACTAGAGAAGCTTAACCAAGTTTAATTCTTCCCAAAGGGTCGACACAGCTGTATTCAGACAAAAACATGTTTCCACCACCACAAGTATATATACTCCACTTTAGACACTCCTCCTTCTCTCCAATCCTTACATCTTATGGTTCTACGGGAAGAGGGTATGGTGGTAAATTTCTTTACTATCAAATGAGGAGAGACAAATGTATCACACAAGTCAGAATTATACTTAAATTAAATCTTTAATCACTTATTAATAAGGGAGCAGGTCAATACAACGCACACATATAAAGTGAATCGATTGAGTGCGTTACGATAATGATGGCTGGTCATGGCTGGTTGACGATTCACGATCGGATGATTCGTTGAGAGTCCCGAGACAAATGTAAAAATGTATTTTATAGCCAAGATACACCCCTTTCAACCTACATGATGAACAACAGATATATAGAATGGATGACAAGGTTAAGATTTGTATGAAAGTTACGTACAGTTGAAGTCAGAAGTTTACATACACTTATGGAGTCATTAAAACTTGTGTTTCAACCAATCCACAAATGTCTTATTAACAAACTATAGTTTTGGCAAGTCGGTTTGTGCATGGCACAAGTCATTTTCCCAACAATTGTTAACAGACATATTATTTCACTTATAATTCACTGTATCACAATTCCAGTGGGTCGGAAGTTTACATACACTAAGTTGACTGTGCCTTTAAACAGCTTGGAAAATTCCAGACAATGATGTCATGACTTTAGAAGCTTCTGATAGGCTAATTGACATCATTTGAGTCAATTGGAGGAGTACCTGTGGATGTATTTCAAGGCCTACCTTCAAACTCACTGCCTCTTTGCTTGACATCATGGGAGAATCAAAAGATATCAGCCAAGACCTCAGAATACATTTTTTTGACCTCCACAAGTCTGGTTCATCTTTGGGAGCAATTTCCAAACACCTGAAGGTACAACATTCATCTGTACGAACAATAGTACGCAAGTATAAACACCATGGGACCACGCAGCCGTCATACCGCTCAGGAAGGAGACGCGTTCTGTCTCCTAGAGATGATCGTACTTTGGTGTGAAAAGTGGAAATCAATCCCAGAACAACAGCAAAGGACCTTGTGAAGATGCTGGAGGAAACGGGTACAAAGTATATATATCCACAGTAAAACGAGTCCTATATCGACATAATCTAAAAGGCCACTCAGCAAGGAAGAAGCCACCGCTCCAAAACCGCCATTAAAAAGCCAGACTACGGTTTGCAACTGCACATGGGGACAAAGATCGTACTTTTTGGATAAATTTCCTCTGGTCCGATGAAACAAAAATAGAACAGTTTGGCATAATGACTGTTGTTATGTTTGGAGGAAAAAGGGGGAGGCTTGCAAGCCGAAGAACATCATCCCAACCGTGAAGTACGGGGTTGGCAGCATCATGTTGTGGGGGTGCTTTGCTGCAGGAGGGACTGGTGCACTTCACAAAATAGATGGCATCACGAGGAAGGAACATTATGTGGATTTATTGAAGCAACATCTCAAGACATCAGTCAGGAAGTTAAAGCTTGGTCGCAAATGGGTCTTCCAAATAGACAATGACCTCAAGAATACTTCCAAAGTTGTGGCAAAATGGCTTAAGGACAACTAAGTCACGGTATTGGAGTGGCCATCACAAAGCCCTGACCTCAATCGTATAGAAAATGTGGGCAGAACTGAAAAAGAGTGTGTGAGCAAGGAGGTCTACAAACCTGACTGTTTCAACAGCTCTGTCTGGAGGAATGGGCCAAAATTCACCCAACTTATTGTGGGAAACTTGTGGAAGGCTTCCAGAAATTGTCACGCCCTGACCTTAGAGATACCTTTTTTATGTCTCTAATTTGGTTTGGTCAGGGCGTGAGTTGGGGTGGGCATTCTATGTTTTGTGTTCTATGTTTTCTATTTCTGTGTGTTTGGCCTGGTGTGGTTCTCAATCAGAGGCAGCTGTCTATCGTTGTCTCTGATTGAGAACCATACTTAGATAGCCTTTTCCCACCTGTGTTTTGTGGGCAGTTGCTTTCCGTTTTTGTCTGCAATATGTAAACTTCCGACTTCGACTGTATAATACATAGCCGACAGTATCTGCTGTGTCAACAGTTTTCATTGTGTAGAGACAAGTGTCTGGCCCCGTATAGAGCAGAAACATTAACCCATGCTCTGGAATGCTCTTTAGGTTTTATCACCCAAAAGACATCATAAATCTCCTGTCAGTGTTATCTCCCAGAGGCCCATCCTCAGTAGGACACACACACAATAGTTATAAGAATACTCTTTTCTGTTGCATTAAACCAACCATTTGATGCAATTAAAGTATTATTACATAGTTTTACAATTTTCCACCGTAAGGGTAATAGGGTAATGAACCATAATTTCTCCCTTCAGGGGATCTGACCTGACCTCCTTACCTCAACCCTACTTTGTCTATTCCACAGATGTCCATCAACTTCCCCTATAGCAATCCTGTGACTTCCTTCCGTCCACCCAACACATTCCAAGCCATCTGTCTTTCTACAGAGAACCGTTAACTTTTGACTTTAAAACCCGTTCTCTTTCACTCCTTTATATACTATGCTTCTGATCTATCATGTCTTTAGTTTCTCACTGTTCAAAGTTTACCCCTAGTCTAACACTTTAATTCCATTCTTTTACTTTTAGATTTGTTGTGTATTGTTCGATATTACTGCACTGTTGGAGCTAGAAACACAAACATTTTGCTCGACCCACAATAACATCTGCTAAACATGTGTGTGTGACAAAATGCTCAAGTCATTTCAAGTCCATTTTTATTTCATTACCATTAATTAGCTATGACATATCATGCTCACAAAACCCATTTTAACAGTGTACACAGATGGGGGCAAGTTCCAAACAATCTCCATCACCTACGGTTCATGTTCACAGAGACTGAAGAGGAGGCTGATATTCTTTGAACCTTCTCCCACATCAGAGATTGCAGGTGAACACACGCGCACACACACACTTTCAACAAGTACCCAAAACACTATTCCATCATTTAATCACACTGACTCCTGTCATGGAAATTCATACCGAGAGAGACTTTGTAATTTCTTCAAACAATCATCTTTATTTAATATCGATTCATTGTTGCAAAAAAAATGAAACTAGTCAACCCATCACTCTTGACTGTTGGCCCAAGCAGCCTAACCTTTACAGAAAATGTTGTTCTTTATATAGTAGACACGTAGTAAAAATGGTTAGTCATGGCTGGTTCCACCCTTCACATGCAGATCGGGGGGGGAACCATAAGCCATTTTGGGTTCATCCTGTGGTCATCTGCCTCTGGTGTTATTTCCCAGATGCAAGAATGATTAAACATAATAATGGTTTTGTTACATTCCTCCAGGCTCTCTCTATCTTGGTTACACCCACCACATCTTATCTATGGAACGACAGCTGTAGGTTTTTAGGCTCCTCTCAGTTCACACAGACATAGATGAAAACTACGTAAATACCTTCAAATATTGCATTAATCAACCATTTGTTGCATAAACAGTATTATAACATAATCGTAATCGTTTCCCACCATACTCCCTATGAGGATCTACCCAACATATCAAGGCATGTCAAACTCCTGCATTCTTATTTCATAACAGATATTGTTCACTTCTACAACAAATGTGGGGTGTTCACTAGATGTGGGCTTTTTGGTGTGCTCTCTGAGCCTGTTGCCTTTGGCTGACACCACAGTGTGGTCTTAGTAAGATCATGGCTCACTTCACCACAACCCATATCTTGTGTCTGACTGCAACTAGCTGTGACAACAGACGGCACAGATACGTATATCACGCAGGTGGCCTTCCAGATTTGAGCACCTTAGTAAGAAGTGCTAAGTGACATGTAAATCATACTTCAAATTATAGTTATTTTATAGTGCATTGGGACAGAGATGGATGCTCTCTGTCCAAATGACACACACCACAGAACACTTTAACCAAAACCTCCAGGCTGTTTGGGCGGTGAGATAAGCCTCCAGGGATCTGACCTGAGTCTTATCTGTCTTTAGGGCACCACTAATGAGAGTACAAGTGATTTATTGATAACCTTCCCATCTAGGATCAGCTCTCTCAATCCTAGCCTCGATGTGAAAAATACCAAACTAATAATAATCCTAAACTGACTATCCCCCCTGCTCAAACCCGGGGTCTGTATGTCTCTCCACAGGAAGTTAAGCGAGGTACGTCCTCACGTTGTGACCATTCAGTTTCCCTGTGAGATGGTTGTCCTAGTGTCGCAGAGGGCACGGGGGTCCAGGGGGGCGAGTGGCCACCAGAGACATTTCACCTGCAGACCAAGGTAACACACACACCATGGTCATGTGAAAAACAATTATGGAAAAGCATCCAAATTTAACCACTGCACAGCTTGATCTCTCATGTGTTTCCAAGATGGCGGAGCAGTAAGACGTGCTTGTTTTCGTCCCATGTAAATATTGTATTTTTTGGGTCTTGTTTATATCCATTTCATTATATCTCAATCTCTTTTTTCCCATTTTTGGATTAAATATACCTTCCTGCAACCCTCCTCACCCATTGTGGTACGGATCTGCAATTTTTGTTAGACCGTATAACTGGAACCTCCATCAGAAGCTAGCCAGCTAATTAGCTACTAGCTTTATAGTCATTGTTAGCCACTGCTAGCGGTCTTTACCTTTAGCTCGAACTCCAGCCACTTTAGCCCGGATTGCCTGGATAATACCTGCCAGTCTGCACAGCACGATATCAGCCCTGAGAACTGCTTTTCCCCCCCACTACATCACCGGATTCCTGCCGCAAGCTCTGGATCATCACACCGGATCTTCGCAGCTAGCTAGTTGCTACCGAGCGGTTACTGTGGCTAACACCCTTATCCAGAAGCATGCACCAGCTAGCCTCGAGCTAGGCCCATTTCCCTGCTAGCAAACGAAGTACACCAACTACAATACCCCTCTTGCCAATTGGCCTGGACACTTTGTCGACACGGAGCCCCGCCGATCCATCACGACTGGTCTGCTAACGTAATTTGGCTGATGTGCGCTCAACCAGCCTCCTCATCGTGGATGCTGGTGTTGATCCATCTGCGAGCTCCGGATTGCTAGCTTCCTGAACGCCATGTCTACCGCTCGCCTTACGTAGTAATCGACTACCGAACGGCTCCCTGTTTCATCTTTGCTGCTCATTGGACCCTATGATCACTCGGCTACACAGCTGATGCCTGCTCTGCCCATTCATCGCCATTTACCCGTTGTTGTTGTCCTAGCTGTTTACTAGTTGTCTCACGTGTTGTCTTAGCTCTCCAAATCAACACCTGTGATTGCTTTATGCCTTTCTCTAATGTCAATATGCCTTCTATGCTGTTGTTTAGGGCAGCTCTCATTGTTTTATTTTACTGCAGAGCCCCTAGACCTGCTCAACATGCCTCCGATAGCCCCCTTGTCCCACCCCACACAAATGCGGAGACCGCACCTAGCTTAACTGGAGCCTTCAGAGATGAAACCTCTCTCATTGACACTCAATGCCTAGGTTTACACCCACCGTACTCGCACCCTACCATACCCTTGTCTTTACACTATGCCCTGAATCTATTCTACCATGCCCAGAAATCTGCTCCTTTAATTCTCTGTTCCCAAAGCACTAGGTGACCAGTTCTTATAGCATTTAGCCATACGCTCATCCTACTCCTCCTCTGTTCCTCTGGTGATGTAGAGATTAAACAGGGCCTTGTGTGTCACAAGTGTGACTTCTGCAACCATGAAAGCCTTGGGTTCATGCATGTTAACATCAGAAGTTTGCTTTATTGACTGCTTTAGCACACTCTGCCAACCCTGATGTCCTAGCCGTGTCTGAATCCTGGCTTAGGAAATTTCCATCCCCAATTACAACATTTTCCGTCAAGACAGAACTGCTAAAGTGCCCTGGACACCATATGTGAATTGATTGCCCCCCATCTATCGTTAGAGTTCGTACTGCTAGGTGACCTAAATTGGGATATGCTTAACACACAGGCCCTCCTACAATCTAAGTTAGATGCCCTCAATCTCACACAAATGATCAAGGAACCTACCAGGTACAACCCTAAATCCGTAAACATGGGCACCCTCATAGATATCATCCTAACCAAACTGCTCTCTAAATACACCTCTGCTGTTTTCTACTTTGCACATTCTTCCACTGCAAATCTACCATTCCGGTGATTTACTTGCTATATTGTATTTACTTTGCCACCATGGCCTTTTTTGCCTTTACCTCCCTTATCTCACCTCATTTGCTCACATCATATATAGACTTGTTTCTACTGTATTATTGACTGTATGTTTGTTTTACTCCATGTGTAACTCTGTGTCGTTGTATGTGTCAAACTGCTTTGCTTTATCTTGGCCACGTCACAATTGTAAATGAGAACTTGTTCTCAACTTGCCTACCTGGTTAAATAAAGGTGAAATAAAAATAAATAAAAAAAATCCAGGATCTCAGCGATCACTGCCTCATTGCCTCTGTCTGTTATGGGTCTGCTGTCAAACGATCACCCCTCATCACTGTCAAGCGCTCCCTAAAACACTTCTGCGAGCAGGCCTTTCTAATCTAACTGGCCTGGGTATCCTGGAAGGATATTGACCTCATCCCATCAGTAGAGGATGCCTGGTTGTTCTTTAAAAGTGCTTTCCTCACCATCTTAAATAAGCATGCCCCATTCACAAAATGTAGAACTAAGAACAGATATAGCCCTTGATTCACTCCAGACTTGACTGCCCTTGACCAGCACAAAAACACTCTGTGGCGTACTGCATCAGCTTCGAATAGCCCCCACGATATGCAACTTTTCAGGGAAGCCAGGAACCAATACACAGTCAGTTAAGAAAGCAAAGGCTAGCTTTTTCAAACAGAAATTTTCATCCTGCAGCACTAATTCCAAAAAGTTCCGGGACACTGTAAAGTCTATGGAGAATAAGATCACCTCCGCCCAGCTGCCCACTGCACTGAGACTAGGAAACACTGTCACCGCTGATAAACCCATGATAATCAATAAACATTTCTGTACAGCTGGCCATGCTTTCCACCTGGCTACCCCAACCCCCCCCGCCTAGATGGGCCACGGAACACATACTTTCCCAGAGCACTGGCTCTATATTCATACATACACAGCATATGAGTCCATTCCACATGTTTATGAAGTTACTTCCCTCAGGTCATCTGCCACCATTATCTTTCAGTTCAGGCTTCCTGCTTGTTCATGCCCAATAACACCTGGATCCGCTCTTGATTAGATTATGATTAGATTATAATGGTGGCAGGACCCTTTCGTGTCCTAAGAATGATATACAGTATGTACTATGTCTATTGTCCATCAGTTGGTCATTTGGCTGGCACCCTCCTTTGTGTGTCCCTCTGACCTCGGTGTGTCCAGCTGTCCTATGCACTCATGGCCTTGCTATTGTCCTCTACAATAGACAATGCACTTTACCCTAAGCATTTATGCATTTTATGGCTTTGGCCATCATGTCTGTTATTTCTTGGTTTCCTTTTTTTTACCAGAATGGCAAATGCACTCTAAGTGTGTCCTCTTCCTCTTGTGGTATAATGTACACCTTTGCTCTACAGTATTATGTTTGTCCCTATATGTACCATTTGCTCCCACACTGGCCATGGCAGAACACTGACATTCCTGTCTTGCAGGAAATCATACACAGAACAAGCAGTATGGCTGGTGGCCTTGTCATGCTGGAGGGTCATGTCAGGATGAGCCTGCAGGAAGGGTACCACATTAGGGAGGAGGATGTCTTCCCTGTAATACAAAGCTTTGAGATTGCCTACAATGATAACAAGCTCAGTCCAATGATGCTGTGACACACCGCTCCAGACCATGACGGACCCTCCACCTCAAAATCTATCCCGCTCCAGAGTACAGGCCTCGGTGTAACGCTCATTCCTTCAACGATAAACGCCAATCCAACCATCACCCCTGGTGAGACAAAACCGCGACTCGTAGGTGAAGAGCACCTTTTGCCAGACCTGTCTGGTCTAGTGACGGTGGGTTTTTGCCCATAGGCGACGTTAGAGAGTAATAGGATACGGCATGTGTCAAAAATGATTGATTGCTGGAGCCCTCTGGAAGCTCTGTGTCTGTACATATAAAGAGAACTAAATAGGGAACTAGGCTGAGAAACATTATTTAGATGGCTGTTTAATTGTTGTTTAAAGCCTGAAATGGACACAATGCCAAGGGACCTTGTTTCTAACACACACACACACACACACACACACACACACACACACACACACACACACACACACACACACACACACACACACACACACACACACACACACACATTCCTTCCTTGTTTCTAACACACACACACACACACACACACACACACACACACACACACACACACACACACACACACACACACACACACACACACACACACACACACACACACACACACACACACACACATTCCTTGTTACTAACACACACACACACACACACACACACACACACACACACACACACACACACACACACACACACACACACACACACACACACACACACACACACATATTCAGGTCTTAAAGATGGCTTGTTCTGGACATTTATAATGCTTCTGCCCCAGATACATAAGCCTGGACATTCCTGCTTCATAGATAACAACCATAAGGGAGATACAACTGGGGGGTGGGGCGGGCCGGAGGCCCATATGGGGCGGGCCGGAGGCCCATATTCAGTACACGTCATCAGGTCATAAGGTCAGCAATCAATCATTTTTGACACATGCCGTATCCTATTACTCTCTGACGTTGTTGCCGGTGATGTCTGGTGAGGACCTGCCTTACAACAGGCCTACAAGCCCTCAATCCAGCCTCTCTCAGCTTATTGCGGACAGTCTGAGTACTGATGGAGGGATTGTGTGTTCCTGGTGTAACTCGGGCAGTTTTTGTTGCCATCCTGTACGTGTCCCGCAGGTGTGATGTTCATTGCAGCATTGCAGATTTTGTGCCGATAAAATCAAACATGTTTGAACATTTTGGGAGGTCCGGACTGCTCAAAGACTAGATCGGTAGCCCTCAGATTGCGTCTTTGACCCGCTCACAATAAATGAGCATCGTTGACGGCCGCTCACCGTGAGTAGGCAGCGACATGGGGATTTTATCTCCGATCTCAAAAACATTTTTAGGACAGATAAATCGTGGTCAAAATCGTGTCCTGGTTTTGACACCTCTGCCTGCCCTTGAGCCTTTGCCCCACCTCTGGATTACCAACCTCTGCCTTACCCAACCCTGAGCCTTCCTTTCCCCCACTACACTGGTTATCAACCCCAGCCTGCCTTGACCTGTGGTATGCTGGCCCTGTTGCCATAATAAGCATTGTTACTCTGACACAGTCTGCATCTGGATCTTACCTGCAAATCTGACATCGAGTCTTGTCCTGAAGCCACTCCTGCATTGTCTTGGCTGTGTGTTTAGGGTCATTGTCCTGTTGAAAGTTGAACCTGCACCCCAGTCCTGATCTCTCTGTACTTTGCTCTGTTCATTGTTGCCTCAACCCTGTCTAGTCTTCCAGTCCCTGTCACTGAAAAACATCCCCACAGCATAATGCTGCAACCACCATGGTTCACCGTAGGGATGGTGCCAGGTTTCCTCCAGATGTGACACTTGGCATTCAGGCCAGAGAGTTCAATATTCGTTTCATCATATCAGATAATCTTGTTTCTCATGGTCTGAGAGTAGGTGCATTTTGGCAAAATCCAAGCGGGCTGTCATGTGCCTTTTACTGAGGAGTGGCTTCTGTCTGGCCACTCTACCATAAAGGCCTGATTGGTGGAGTTCAGCAGAGATGGTTGTCCTTCTGGAAGTTTCTCCCATCTCCACAGAGGAACTCTAGAGCTTTGTCAGAGTGACCATCGGGTTCTTGGTCACCTTTCTGACCATGGCCCTTCTCCACTGATTGGCTCAGTTTGGCCGGGCGGCCAGCTCCAGGAAGAGTCTTGGTGGTTCCAAACGTCTTCCATTTAAGAATGTTGGAGGCCACTGTGTTCTTGGGGACCTTCAATGCTGCAGAAATGTTTTGGTACCCTTCCCCAGATCTGTGCCTCGACATAATCCTGTCTCGGATCATCTACCGACAATTCCTTTGACCTCATGGCTTGGTTTTTGCTCTGACATGCACTTACAAGTGTGGGATATAGACATTTGTGTGCCTTTCCAAATCATGTCCAATCAATTGAATTTACCGCAGGTGGACTCCAATCATGTTATAGAAATGTTTTGATGTTTAAAGTCATAGTATAAGAAGAGAAGGGTTGCTGCATATTAGTGAGCATGTTTGGGGAAGTGTACCCCCTGTGACCGGAGACCCATAATATGCTATCTGGTGCAACCGAAAGACTTCTGTTTTTTTTATCCAACATGTTTATTATATAAAGTTAATAAAGGTTGATTAAACAATGTTGTTTATTGTAAGGTTCTACTCCAGGTACAGACCAGACAGACACTGATAAAAGCTCAAACTAGATATATTCACCCAACTGGATGCTTCAGCTGAATAGCATAACGTAAGTCACACAAGCATATTCAATGAGTATACGAAACATTTAAGAACACATGCTCTTTCCATGACAGACTGACTAGGTGAATCCAGCTGAAAGCTATGATCCCTTATTGATGTCACTTGTTAAATCCACTTCAATCAGTGTAGATGAAGGGGAGGAGACTGTTTAACTTCATATGGCTGCAGGGGCAGTATTGAGTAGCTTGGATGAAAAGGTGCCCATTGTAAACGGCCAGCTCCTCAGTCTCAGTTGCTAATATATGCATATTATTATTAGTATTGGAAGGGAAACACTCTAAAGTTTCCAAAACTGTCAAAATATTGTCTGTGAGTATAACAGAACTGATATCGCAGGCGAAACCCTGAGGAAAATCAAAACATTTTAACATCTATTTTGAAAACTCCATGTTCCATAGCCTCCCTTTGCTGGATTTAAAGGGATATGAACCAGATTCATTTTCCTATCGCTTCCTCAAGGTGTCAACAGTCTTCAGACATAGTTTCAGGCTTTTATTTAGAAAAATGAGCCAGAACGATAACATCGCATCAAGTGGTCACATGAGTTTTGCTCTCGCAACAGAGTTTGGACAGCCATTGTTTTCCCCTCTCCTACTGTGAAAGACATTTGCGGTTGATATATTATCGATTATATATTTTAAAAACAAGGATTGATTACAAAAAAACGTTTGACATGTTTCTGTGGACATTATGGAAACTATTTGGAATTTTCGTCTGCGTTGTCGTGACCGCTCTTTCCTGTGGATTTCTGAACATAACGCATCAAACAAATGGAGGTATTTTGGATATAAAAATAATCTTTATGTAACAAAATGAACATTTGTTGTGTAACTGGGAGTCTCGTGAGTTCAACCATATGAAGATCATCAAAGGTAAGTGATTAATTTTATCGCCATTTCTGACTTTTGTTACTCCTCTACTTGGCTGGTAACTGTTTGTAATGTTGTGTGTGCTGGGCGCTGTCCTCAGATATTCGCATGGTATGCTTTTGCCGTAAAGCCTTTTTGAAATCTGACACAACGGTTGGATTAACAAGAAGTTAATCTTTAAGCCGATGTATAACACTTGTATGTTTTATGAATTTTATTATAAGTATTTCTGTTTTTGAATTTGGCGCTCTGCAATTTCACCAGATGTTGGCCAGGTAGACCTTGGATTTATTGGCATGTATTGTGATTATTTTTCGAGGAGAATTGCGTACATTACTCATATCTGCTGTCCTGCGCCTGACTCATCTACAACAGCTACACACAGACGCATTACACCTAGAGAGGTTAAGGGAGAAATGGTTTTATTACCCTATTACTTAATCTTCCTGTCAAACCATAATAGATGTAAGGATTGGAGAGAAGGAGGAGGGCCTAAATTGGAGTATATATACTTGTGGTGGTGGAAACATGTTTTGTCTAATGCAGCTGTATTGACTCTCTGGGAAGAATTAAACTTGGTTCAGCTTTCATAGTGTCCGTTGAGTTATTTACTCTGAGAATTAGAACCTAATTCTCTTTATTATTGGAAATGTTCCAGTACTTATGTGCCCATTAAACATTTCATAGTAGTCAGCAAGATAAGTGCACTCTATATGTGTGTTTAATTTAATATTTTTTATTTCACCTTTATTTAACCAGGTAGGCCAGTTGAGAAGAAGTTCTCATTTACGACTGCGTCCTGGCCAAGATAAAGCAAAGCTGTGCGACAAAAACAACAACACAGAGTTACACATGGGATAAACAAACAGTATGTGTGTCTAGGCCATTAGGCACCATTAGACATGCACCTGTCTTGAGAGTGGTCATGTCTGTTTATTTTTGTTCTATTGCTATGACATAATGTTTCTATGCCCTGATGTAAAACCAAAAGGATAACGGTGGCTAAATGCCAGAGTGGATGAATCATTAACATAAAGAGGATTTACTATGTGTGTGATATAAGGATGAAACCTGTTTAAAAAGTGTGTTCCAAGGCTGGAAAGGGAGTTACTTCATGGACCAGCTCGGCTTATATTACTTTTGTTAGGTTCTAATTTTTCAGAGTAAATAACTCACGGACACTAGAGAAGCTTAACCAAGGTTAATTCTTCCCAATGGGTCACTGTATTCAGACAAAAACATGTTTCCACCACCACAAGTATATATACTCCACTTTAGGCACTCCTCCTTCTCTCCAATCATTACATCTAAAATATGTTTCCCTGTGGAAAATGTTGCCAATTTCTCATCGTAAGGAATCCACAATATTTGATCGGTGGCCTCTACTAAAAAGTTAGGTAAGACGTGATCTCATACGTCTTCCTTCACATAGAAACTGTCATCTCTATGAACTACTATCGATCGAACCAAGGCTATACAACGATATGTGACATTTCCTCTCCTGCTACTCTCGAGGATTTGTTGTTGTGTCGTGGAAAATCGGTTCAAATATAACGCTTACAAGAACTGGTGAATTCAATAATAGACTTTTAATACAACGTATTGCAAGCCGGAGTGGTCCGCGGAACACACACCTTTTTTCAGAGCACTCGTTCTGATTTATACACATACAACATATGAGTCCATCCCACATGCAAATTAAGTTACTTCCCTCAGTCCAGCTGTCCTAGGCGCCTGTGTGTCGCCTTCTCTTCATGTGGTCTGTTTTTAGTGTTCTCACCTGTTCCATACTCTCATGTCCTCCTCTGGTCTCCTCTCCTATACAATAGACAATGTATTTTACCAGAATGGCAAATGCACTCTATAAGTGTATCTCTCTCTTGTGTTACAGTATTATGTTCCTCCATATATGTACATCATTCTCCCATAGTTGCCCTTTTGAAAACGATGCCAACATTTTTTCAGATTATAGCAGGCTCCATACCAACTTAACACTCCCTTTTCCAATGGCCAAATAGCCCCACACCTAAAACAGGACTCTGTCTCCCTACGCTTTGATGCTTTTCCACTACATTGGTTTACCTTGGCCATTGAAACTATAGTTAGTGATTTTTCCCTATGGCCCTATTACCCCTCGCACGTCTGCTGAAGTGAGTTATATTCCACTCTCAAAAACATCCTCTTGAATTAAATCCCAACACCCCCGCAAGTATCGTTTTGATCACAGGGTTCAAACCTGCCATCAAAGCAGAAGTGCAAATTCTTTCAATGCACTCCCATCTATAATACATACCTTCTATTAACCATTTTCCAAGGTAGCGCTACCCACTTCCCCGGTTTAATCATTAATTGGTCATGGCACTTAAAACCTTGTATTAGAACCGAAACCGTAGCGTTTGCGAATTTATTACTGGAGAATATGGATGACTTTTAATGTCTTTTTCCCGTATTGCCTCAACTATCACTATTATTGATAACACACATCACCAAAATGATTAATACTTGCTTTCCTATTTCCACATAACCTTTCATGGTTCCCCCTTATAGGGCATAAACCAACCTCTCTCCGAATTGATACTGCTACGACATGTAAATCAAACTGTGATTTTTCCATTTTGTTTTTTAACTCACTGGATTCTAGAACTCTCGTCTTACAAAACCTCACTAGTTGCTAGAACTCTCGTCTTACAAAACCTCACTAGTTGCTAGAACTCTCGTCTTACAAAACCTCACTAGTTGCTAGAACTCTCGTCTTACAAAACCTCACTAGTTGCTAGAACTCTCGTCTTACAAAACCTCACTAGTTGCTAGAACTCTCGTCTTACAAAACCTCACTAGTTGCTAGAACTCTCGTCTTACAAAACCTCACTAGTTGCTAGAACTCTCGTCTTACAAAACCTCACTAGTTGCTAGAACTCTCGTCTTACAAAACCTCTCTAGTTGCTAGAACTCTCGTCTTACAAAACCTCACTAGTTGCTAGAACTCTCGTCTTCTGCCTGCTCCATTTTACCACGCAGATCTTTCTTTTTTTCTTTTTCTAGTTTTATCCGCTGCTGATAAAATGCTGTGATTAGGATGCCTGTATTGTGGTTTGGACCGTTCCCTGATCTCAGTGTTCCACATTACGATTCCATCCATACACTCTTGGCTGGTTTTAAAATTTCCATCTACCGGAAAATGTGTACCAATTTTTTCCAATTTGGTACATTTTCCCAAACATTTATTTGGTTCTTAGTTTTGATCATATGCTTTTTTTGTGCCTCTAAGGCTATGGTAACATTTTACTTTTCTACTCCTCCCTCCCCAGGAGTATCCTAGCCTCTAGAAACCATTTCAGTTCTTATTAGCACGGCGTCACCACACAATGGCGTTAAGTAATAACAGTGTAGCCTATTAGTAATTTAGTCACATTTTATCCTTGAACCACCTCTCTTTCCTGCTACTGTTACTACAGACTATGGTTGTCCAAACATTCATACACCCACATACACCTCTGACTTCATGGCCATTGTGGCTGGGACATTTTGTCTCTCTTACAGATCTTGCAAGGGAATTCCCCCACTAGGGACCTATCCTTCATGGACCCTACCCGACACTGTAATGACACCCATGGATCTCGCAGAGAATCACACACCCACTTGGGACCTATCCTTATGGAATCTACCCTACACCAGATATTTATCTGGATGTCGCAGAGGAAAACCTCTACTCGGGACCTATCCTTATGAAACCTACCCTACACCAGATATTTACGGTCATTACACAATGAGCCTACCGAATTAAACTCAGGTTCTCCAGGTCCGTATCCTATAATTGTTACCCCTGTAGGGTGGCAGGGTCCCAAAGACCCTCCCCATTATTGATTAAGGGGACCTTAAGATTCCTATGCCTGTCTCACTATTGTACTGTTGCTATGTTTGTGAACTCTGCCACTATACTTTGCACAAGCTATCTATATTAGTCTTTAGTGTTAAGCCCTAATGGTGCACGAGTGTGCTTGCAGGCCAGGTGTGAGTCAGACCGAAACTAGATAATAAAGAGAAGTAACCACTGTCTGGTTTTGACATTTTGATCTTGTGTGACAGGGGACAATGCTAATTCATTCAGAGAAGCTACTGTACTAGGTTACCTCAGCTTATTACTGCACATATACATTGAGGTAGGTGATCACATGTATATAATCAGCTGTGCCCTTTGGTTGGTTGCAGAACGTACTCTGAGACATACATGCTGTGTTTCTATTGCTAACATCTGTCTGCAATTGCATTAATAACGGTTTGATATGTTTACTTAAAGAAAATATTGCCTGACTGCAGTTTTCACCAATAAGCCAATGATTGACAAGGAACAAGGAACCTACCCCGACACCCCCAACACTGTACATAATACAGTTGTTATTGTTCTCTCTCTACTCCCATCCTCTATCTCTGTCCCTCTATCCCTTATCTCCACCTCATCTTTCTCTGCCTACCTCCTCCCTTTGTTTATTTCTCTCTCTACCTCCTTCTCACGCTTTACCTCTCCCCCTTCTCTCCTCTCTCTCAGAGGGAGGTGTTCAAGGCATTTGCAGAGCTCTTCCAGGCAGCCTCGTCCCGGGCCGGGCCCCCTACGGTTTCTGTGCCTACCCCTCCTCCCAGGCCATCTATGCTGTAGACCCAATGCTCAAGTGGGGCACTGGGGACAGAGGTGAGGCCTGGGTGTATTACTGCATACGTTCGCGTGTACGTTTTGTGTACCTCCCCGCGTGTGTATGTGTGAGAGCTCTACGTTCCTCACACATTCACAAGATGGGCTAACTGTATACACTGTGAGAACAGGAGGAGAGCTAGTCTGGCCTTGAACTGGCTACAGTCTCAGAAACAATAGATAGGCTAACTGTTATTGTCCACGTTCCCATCCCACTCATGGTTTACACAGATTTGTGCCTACGCTCGATTGATAAATGAGGCCTTGTAAGTAAGCATTTCACGGTGAGGTCGGTGCATGTAATTTAATCTATTGTTTCTGAGGTCAGGCCAGCTGTCTAGCTGAGGCTAGTTCAAGTCAGACCAGCTGTCCTCCTGTTCCCACGGCGTATGCATGGCAACTGTGATAGATGGTACTGCCGTTGTAAGGAAAGGAGGGGGAGCAGG
This sequence comes from Oncorhynchus keta, assembly GCF_023373465.1. Lineage (NCBI taxonomy): Eukaryota > Metazoa > Chordata > Actinopteri > Salmoniformes > Salmonidae > Oncorhynchus > Oncorhynchus keta. Next base: position 42,990,683 of record NC_068433.1, read on the forward strand.
GGAGGACCAGCAGCAGATGAATAAAACAGTAACACGTGTGTATGCATTAGGTTGTTACTCTGTATTTTGTCCCTATATTTACAGACCTAAAACTCATGTATGGCTACTGGTCTTGTTGAGAATAATACATTTTTTCAAGGTGTGGAAAATGCTGGATAACAGGATAAAGCAAACACGTTTTTATATTTTAAAATGTTTAATAGACTCACACGTGCATGTAGGGAGACACACGTCCCTTTGAAGGTCTGTACCAATCTACTGAAGGACAAACCACTCATTACATACTCATCTTATCTCTATTCGCTCTCCAATTGCTTCGACACTGGTCAAAACATCTCCACCCTCTGGGTCAGAGTAAACTCTCATTTGAATTTGTCTATAGCTGATTACAGCTATCGGCCTTAGCTTCAAAAAAGTCAACTAGGATACCAAGTTCTATTTTATGATGACGACTCCTAATCTCAGGAGGGGGAGCAGCAGAGGACCAGCAGCAGCTGTATAACATTTTGTGGACATAAAAAATGTACGACCCAACAGGCTAGGAGGGTGAGAGTGCTGTTGGTTAGTTGTCTTCTGTTATTTCAAATTTGGTCCTGTGTGGCTCAGTAGGTAGAGCATGGCGCTTGGAATGCCAAGGGCTATGGGTTCCAACTTTGCTGGGGTCACCCATGCGTAAAAAGGTATGCACGCATCAGATAAATGTGTCTGCTAAACAGCATGTGTTACGCTCTCAAATCTGTCAGAGGTAGATTGGATGGTTTAACAGGTGATTAGTGATATATAACACAGATTCAGACAGAGGTTTAGTTTCTCTAATCTGCGAACACTTCAGTGTGTAGGAAAACTGCTATATATCTTATTGGGAGTTTCCTGTAGTGATAGTTTCCCCCAGGGGATGGGTATAATGGCACTGTTCATCTATGAATTGTCGTGGCTAATCATTTCAAATATGACGCTTTCAAGAACCCGTGAATTCAATAATAGACTTTTAATACAAGAGTATCGCAAGCCGGAGTGGTCCGCGGAATACACACCTTTCCAGAGCTCTCGCTCTCATTTTATATACATACATACATCGACAGTCCATCCCCCATGCAGATGAAGTTACATTCCAATCCGTGCATCCTGCTTGTTCAGCCCAATAACTCCCACATCTGCTTTCCGTCAGATTATAATGATGACAAGACCCTTGCTTTGACCTAAAGATAATATACGTCCCTCTATCCTATGGCCTATGCTTTGACCCTGTAATTTACTCCATCTGTTCTTTTGTATTGTGGGAGATTATATACATGATTTGATAACAAAAGAGAAAGGTACACTTATGGGTTCATTCCTTGTTCTGGTAAAATGCATTTTCTATTGTATAGGGCAGGAAGCAGTTAAAGGCCATGGGGATAGGGAACACTAAAAATGCAGACACATAGACGCTTAAGACTAGCTGGACATACAAGGATCAAAGAGGTTGCCTAAGGACGGGGTCAGCCAAATGACTAACTGATGGATTGCAGGCATCAATCACATCACAGGGGACACAAGTCTGTTTGATCTTAGATAACCATATGAAGTGAAGGCGACCAGGGCAGCTGAACACACTAAAAACTAGAGACACACACAAAAGGGACACAGAGTTAATTACAGGGTCTGAGCACAGGCCACAGGAAGAGGGGATGTAAATTATCTTTAGGTCAAAGGAAAGGTGTAGACCATTGTATACTAAAGCCCATATTCCTAATCAAATTTCTCACACTGAGTTTGTATTTCTTAATCTCTCATAAACCTCATTTTAGTTCTATTATTTAATATGTTCCATTTAAATGTCATCCATTATTAAGCCCTGCTAATAACATCCAGTGTATGATCTACCTTCTATGATCTGTTCCTGGATCAGGTGAACGTGTGATGAAGCTTCAGATCCTGGAGGTGAACTTCAGTCCAGACTGCGCCCGGGCCTGCTTCTACGACCACATGTTCCAAACACTCTTCCTAAATGAGGCTGATCACTGCCCTGTCACTCAGGTCTCATGATGACCTCTAACCCCGGACCTCAAACCCTTCCATATTATGCAGTTGAAAAGGTCCATTTGGAAAATGTGTATTTCCTCTTTTTAGTGGAATTTGATATTGAGTAACGGTCTGGACCAGAGGTGCCAAATACATTTTGCCCCATGGGCCGCATTCGTTCTCCACCGAGGTCTGGAGGACCGCACTTAAAATTGACTATATTTCCTCTCCATCAACATTTGCAAATAAATTGTTTTTAAATCACTTTTGGAATGTTCTATGGTCCCTAACTGTTGTTGTGGAAATATTGAATTAAATATTTCTCAGATACCGGAACTTGTGAATTAAAAAATACTTTATAACAGAGCCGAGCAACTCCATGGAAGAACTGACTTGTCTTGTTACAGACCTCTGGCTTTATAGGTTTCCATCTTCAGATAACACACACAATCACTCCCTTCTATGTAGATGGTTAACTCCCCTTGGCCTTACGCCAATATTTTCTTCCTGTCCCAATTCTTGCTTGTTAATAACGCCCACATCTGCTTCAGTTTAGATTGAATTGGTGACAGCGCTGTAGTGTTAATACAGAAAATAATACATTTATTGCATATATACTTTCCTAGTATGAGTGCTTTTCTAATAATACTTGATTAGTACAAACATAGGTTCTTATTAAAGATACATGGCTTTGGTGCCTATATTTATTAACTAAGGTACTCATTTTCTGCCTACGTTCTGTTTTTAACATGTCTAGTGATTAACTCCATGTTGACCCAGTCTGTACACCCAGGGATTCTGCTAACGTCCTGTTTGTATATGCCAAATGTTTGTTTATCCAGCTCTTTGTCCATTCACCTGAGCTCAGCCTTTTATCTGTCTCGATAAGTCTGGGAGAACAGTCTGGATACTGGAAAATCAACAATGGTCATGAGTTTTTCACCTACACTGTCTCGATTTTGTTTCGATGACTGTAAGCAAACTGGAAAGACTGAAGAGACTATAAATGTAGGTTCAATATCATTTCTACAGGTTTGATTTGGCTTTAGTCATTTTAAATGTCAAATGAGTTTTTCCCTGAATGTTTATTATTTTATTTTTTTACATTCAAACCTCCTGCGGTACGGTTTGAAGGGGCTCACGGGATGGATCTGGGCCACAGGCCGTAGATTTGACACGCTGGTCTGGACTGATACACACTGATCTCTCTCTCAGACACACACACACACACACCCAGAGTAAAGTAGGTAGGCCCAGAGTAGGGGTGGTGAGGGGAGTGGGAACTGTCATGGAAATACTTCTTAAAAATATCTCTTAGACACCGGAGCTTGTGAATTCAAAATACAGTGGGGCAAAAACGTATTTAGTCAGCCACCAATTGTGCAAGTTCTCCCACTTGAAAAGATGAGAGATAATTTGCCATAATTTGCGAATGAATTAATTACTTAATTAGCAAATAAATTCATTAAAACTCCTACAATGTGATTTTCTGGATTTTATTTTCTCATTTTGCCTGTTATAGTTGAAGTGTACCTATAATGAAAATTACAGGCCTCATCTTTTTAAGTGGGAGAACTTGCACAATTGGTGGCTGACTAAATACTTTTTTTGCCCCACTGTACATACGCCGAGTGGTCCATAGAGCAACTGCCGGTCCCAGACTACGAGATCTCTTTATATACAGTTATACTTTGAAACATCATACATAGTCACTCCATTCTACGTAAATCACCTCCATCGTTTGGCATTCTGAAACTATTGTTTCCTAATCTTACTTCTAGTCTGTCTACGTAGGAAGACCACATCAGTGACTCAACCCACTCAAGTGATGCACCCCTCCTAGGGAAGGCAAGGAGAGCACCAGTAAGCCAGTGACTCAGCCCCTGTAATAGGGTTAGAGGCAGAGAATCCCAGTGGAGAGAGGGGAACCGGCCGGGCAGAGACAGGTGTACCCATATGCTGTATATGAGGCTGTAAAGCTATAAAAGCAGAGAGGTTGGTTGTTCTACGGATCAGCACGGCTTTACTACTGTTAGTGTTTTATATTGGAGAGGGAATGCAAATCAACGGCGCTGGACAGAGTGGAATCAGGTGTATCAAAAAGGCTGTTTATTGGTCAAAGATATCTTGTTTTACATCGTGCACGGATCTAGTTCATATAACCCGATGAGGGGTCAGGTGAAAAAGAGAACTTATACAAAGGTTACATTCATTTTTATACATAGAATAAGGTAGGTAGAGTCTTGTCGTGACGTCTTCTGAATGGTCCCGTAGGGTTGGAGGCGGACCCGCTCTAGCCAGAGTAGAAGCCCCCATTGGTGCACAGCAGTCTTCTGTTCTGGGCACCCAACCAGTAAAAGAGGAGAAGACTGTTTGTGTTTGTGTTTGTGTCAGGGGTTCGTGAGGTAGAGGGGCAGTTTACTATGGCTGGGTGTATGTGTTCATGCGATGGAATGTCTTTGTTTCCTGGGGTCGTAAGACAACAAAGCTGAGGGGATAGTGTTAGGGGGTAGTTTTATTGCTGGCTGTGTGAGCTAGTTCCTGTTTTAGCAGGGGTACATAAGATGACTTGAGTCAGGCGGTTTGGCTTGGCGCTGTATAATATATGAACTATGTATATGAATGTTTACAGATATTTATATAACACTACTCTGTATTAAAGTCTATATTGAATTCACTTGTGGACCTTGCTGGTGTCAGGTGTTTGGTGGAGGGGGATTGCACTTGCTCTGGTCGGACCGCTCAACGGACCCACATGGCGTGGACTGTTTCAGGACCTGTTTAGGGATGTGCATTAAAACCTGTTAGACCTATAGGGGCAGTATTTCATTTTTGGATAAAAAGACGTGCCCGTTTTTAGCGCAATATTTTGTCACGAAAAGATGCTCGACTATGCTTGGAATTGATAGTTTTGGAAAGAAGACACTCTGACGTTTCCAGAACTGCAAAGATGTTCACTGTGAGTGCCATAGAACAAAATCTACAGGCAAAACCAAGATGTTTGAGTGACCAGGAAATCAACAGGATTTCTGGAGGCACGTTTTCCATGATCTCCTTATATGGCTGTGAATGCGACAGGAATAAACGGACACTTCCTATCGTTTCCCCCAGGTGTCTGCAGCATTGTGACGTATTTGTAGGCATATCATTGGAAGATTGACCATAAGAGCCTACAATTACCAAGTGTCCCGCACGGTGTCTGCGTGGAAATTGGTGCGCAAAAGTCAGGTACCAGCATTTTTCCATCCGAATCAGAGAAGAATGCACGCTTCCAGGGACAGCATTTCAATGAAGAGATATATGACAAAGCACATTGAGGATTGATTCAAACAACGTTTTCCATGTTTCAGTCGATATTATGGAATTAATTCGGAAAAAAGTTTGACGTTTAGGTGACTGAATTTTCGGTTAGTTTCGGTAGCCAAATGCATAGTAACAAAACGGAACGTTGTGTCCTACACAAGAATCTTTCAGGAAAAACTGGACATCTGCTATGTAACTGAGAGTCTCCTCATTGAAACATCTGAAGTTCTTCAAAGGTAAATTATTTTATTTGATCCCTTTGCTGGTTTTTGTGAATGTTGCGTGCTAAATGCTAACGCTAAATGCTAAGCTAGCTATCACCACTCTTACACAAATTATTGATTTTCTCTGGTTCTAAAGCATATTTTGAAAATCTGAGACGACAGGATTGTTAAGAAAAGGATAAGCTTGAGGGCAGGCATATTTATTTCATTTCATTTGCAATTTTTAGAAATCGCTAATGTTGCGTTATGGTAATGAGCTTGAGGCTGTAGTAACGATCCCGCATGCGGGATGGGGCGGCCTAAGAGGGGTCACAGCCCATTCAACCTGATCAAGTGGTTTGTGTTGGGTGCGTGATTCAGGTTGCCCCTCTCACCGGAGCATTCATCCGGGGACCTTGTGTGGTCTGAGTGGTGCGTTTGTTTGCTCTCCTTGGCTAGACTGCCTGGCCTGGTGTGGGGCTGCGGCTACCTGGATATATTATCAACACAAATCAAATAAAAACCTACAATACCACTTTTAACAATTAAGAAAAAATCTGCTCTGGGTAGATTATTCACGATACCTCCCCAAGACGGGGGTCCGCTTAGGTGAATAGATAGGGCGCAGTGGAACGTCGACCCGATTTTGCGATGTTCAACTGCAAAATAAATCCTGCAAATAAAACGCTCCGTCTGGCTAAACAGGGATTTTTAATTAGTAGGTCACTTTGCGAATACCACTCTGATGAACAGAGGACGAGGCGGGTGAATAGGGAATGATGGGACTCTCGGACCCGATTTGGCAGAATTCCCATCATACCACAAAATCCTACGGAATAACTTCTTCCTGTGTTTGCGGAATTGTATCAGGCTAGGCTAAAAACTATAGGTCGTTTTGGGAAAAACATAGTATGTGTACGAGTAAATGTGAATAAAAGCTTGAATGAGTGTGAATAAAAGCCTTATTAATAAGCATAAGCTTCTCTGTGTAGCGGAACTGTAGCAGAGTAAGCTAAGACTGCAGTTAAATAAGAAAGAACATTGTGTGTGTTACTGGTCTAGTGAAGGATTGCGCAAAGCCTCTCTGTGACAGTTAATTGAGCGTAATTTGAGAAGGGCACATCTAGCGCTCACTGGGAAGAGGGAATAGAATCAAAAGGTATTGATTAAAAATAACTATGTAAAGATAGGACATTGGCATAATAGTGTATTAGATACTGTAACTATTCTGGGATGCATAGGTTAAATAAAACATTAAACAAGACCAATGTAGTATATACCGGTGTGTGTAGTGGAGAGATAAAACAGATAGGCATAAACTATACTATATGGTTGATATAAACCCAGGCTATTTAGAATAAATAGGGCAACGAATACATCGAGAATAGTATTGTGGCATAGTTCATAATGGCATTTGCTAGAAGAGAATTAAAGCATCGCGAAGGACGATAGGAGAAAACAGGGAGCGATCAAGCACTCTGTAGCAACAGAATCCCTAGGGAGACATAGCCTGAAGGGAAGGACAGGAATGTAAGGTCACAGTAACTAGAAAGAGAGAGTGGGTTGGGAGAAACTCATTGAACTAGGAACTAGTGCTGAGAATAGATAGAATAAATTAGGAATAAAGCAAAAAGTAACAATCGGATAGGATAATATAAAGGAATAAATAAAAATAGATAAGGTACAGATATTATAAATAACTGAATTAGAAGGAAAAAGGTATTAAATAGGATCCAATACACTGAATAAAGTTAACCTCTCTAGGGTATGTGGGACTCTAGCGTCCCACCTGGCCAACATCCGGTGAAATTGCAGAGCGCCAAATTCAAAGTACAGAAATACACATAATAAGCATTCTTAAAATATACAAGTGTTATACATCGGCTTAAAGATGAACTTTTGTTCAGTAATCAAATGGCTCCAAGGCAGTCACAACACGTAGACGAATACATACTAAAAGTACCGGTAAAGTTTGTTGAAACATGGCAAACAATGTTTATAATTAATCCTCAGGTTGTTTATTGTCTTTATAGTCAATAATATTTATACCGGACAATACCGTTTTCAATAGAAAGGAAAAATAACAACCGGTGCGGGTCCAAATCAGGTCTGCATACTTCCTCTGACCAAAATAGCTTTTTACTCGTCGTTTTTCAAAATAAAAGCCTGAAAACACGTCTAAAGACTGTTGAGATCTAGTGGAAGCCATAGGAACTGCAATCTGATTCCTAACCCATTGGATTCTCTATAAGCATTGAGTTGAAAAACAGCCACATGAAAATAATTCCACTTCCTGGATGGATTTTTCTCAGGTTTTCGCCTGTGATTGTTATGAATAACTATGAGTGGTGGATGGAATCAGGCGCAGAGAGCAGGGTTCTGTCGTTTATCAAATTTATTACACCGGTGCAACCGAAAATGATCACGCCAACACACAGGGCGTATATAGGTTGCCAGTCCAAAACAACAGGACAAAATAGACCAGAGAATAAAGATAAGAAAACAAGTCACACCATCAAAAACAGAGTAACAAAAAACAAGCCCGCACAAAATACCCAGCCGGCCTAGTGCCCTTAAATACCCTACAAACAAACCCTAATACAAAACAGGTGTACCCAATTAACCACTAACCAACACAAACGGAAAAGGAATCGATGGCAGCTAATAGGCCGGTGACGACGACCGCCAAGCCCCGCCCGAACAGGAAGAGGCACCCTCTTCAGCGAGGTTCGTGACAGTGATATCAGTTCTGTTATACTCACAGACATTATTTTAACAGTTTTGGAAACTTTAGAGTGTTTTCCATCCAAATCCAATTATATGCATATCCTAGCTTCTGGGCCTGAGTAACAGGCAGTTTACTTTGGGCATGCTTTTCATCTGGTTGTGAAAATACTGCCTCCTGTCACCAAAAAGTTAAGTAATGTACCAGTCTCCATTTTTTACCATTGACTTTGAGAACAGGCAGCAAAGGTGTATTGCAAAGGCTTGGCATCTCTATCAATACACCTGCCCTGAGCAGTCCTTCAATTGTTGAACATATCCCTTCTTCAGCTTCAGGCTTGATACGATATTGGGCTTTCCAAGGAGGTTTAGCATCAGGTTTTACTTTGATGTTAACAGGACTTGCTGACTTCACCAACCCAACATCTGTATCATGTTGTGACCATATCTCTGATGGTATGATTTTCACTGATTTGGATAGAAAACACTCTGAAGTTTCTAAAACTGTTTGAATCATGTCTGTGAGTACAACAGAACTTATGGAGCAGGCGAAACCCTGAGGAAAAACCATTCTAATTTTTTTGGGGGGGGAATCCAGATTTCTCAGGGACCTTCTTGCAGTTCCTACCGCTTCCACTGGATGTCACCAGTCTTTAGATATTGGTTGAGATTTTTCCTTTGTGTAATGAAGAAGTAGCCCTGTTCAAAACGAGGGTCACTTCAAGTGTACTGTTTGTTAGAGGCGCGTGACCAGAAAGGTAGCGTCAGTTTGTTTTCTTCCTGTATTGAACACAGATCATCCCGTCTTCAATTTGATCGATTGTTTACTTTACAAAATAAAAGTAAAAATTGAATAATAAAAGTTGAATTACAAAAGTAGTTTTAAATGTCTTGGCAAAGTTTACAGGTAATTTTTTTGATATTTTGTAGTCACGTTGCGCAAGTTAGAACCTGTGTTTTTCTGGATCAAACGAGACAAATATATGGACATTTTGGATATATATCGACGGAATTAATCGAACAAAAGGACCATTTTTGCACCAATACCATCTCCGGCTGAGTAAGTCCAAATCCAGTCTCGCGCTGGAATGAGCCAAATACCTGGTTACAGAGGGGAGCCTCTGTTGATAGACATGGCGTGTGGAGAGCACATGATGGTGCCATACTTGCTACCACTACCTTATTGTCTTTACTTATTAATGATGCACATGATTTAGATCATGGTGCAAGGGGGGAGGTAATAAGAAAAAGAAAAAAACAAGGTTTTTGGTCACCTTATCTACAGGCAACAGTAGATGAAGTGTTATCAAGATGTGAAATATGTGCGACAAATAACATACCTAAAGGTATAACAGCGCCCATAGGTCACATACCGGTTCCAGAAGGTCAGTTTCGACACATTGTGATGGACTATGTAGACATGATAAAACCGATACGTGGTAAAAGGTACATGTTAGTTGTCATAGACAGGTTCAGCAGATGGATAGAAGCAATACCGTCAGGTGATCAGGGATCAAGTACAGTGGTAAAATTCCTAATAAGAGAAGTAATACCTAGGTTTGGTATTCCGTTGGAAATTAGTTCAGACTATGGCTCAGCATTTACACAAAAAGTTGTAAAAACAATAATACAACAATTAAGAATCTGCAATCGCAAGGTTTAGTTGAAAAAGTTAACGGCACCCTCGAAGCGAAGATAACAAAGATCTGTGTACCTTCAGGGCTTAATTGGGTGGATGCTTTACCGCTTGCTTTAATGAGTTGTCGCATGGAAACTAACAGAACCACACATCTAACACCGCATGAAATGCTTACAGGTCGACCCATGCCTACACCAACCTTAGGAGAATTCTATAAAGGTCCTTAATTAGATCTGTTGGAAAGTGAGTTGAAACTAACTGAGATACACAAAGCTATATATTTACAGGAGAAAAGGCTCCGGTGATACCAGGGGGTCTGGTCTACCTTCGGGTGTTCCGGAGGAAGTGGAATCAGCCGAGGAGAGAAGGACCAGGTGAAAGGGAGCAAAACGTGGTACCATCTAAACCACTGCACCAAGGTCCCATCGCAGAGGAGGAGACAACCGCCTAGATATGAGGACACAGAGGATGCTGATTCATCAGACGGGAGCCCGGAAGGAGCAGGAGCAGCGGAGGAGATCGAGACGCCGGGGAGGAGTCAAGAGCGTCTGCTAAATGACTTAAATGTAAATGTAAGTCAGCAGACCAGGTGGAAGCCAGGATACAACTGATGCACCGCCTAATGCACCAAGAGGAGGACAAAAGAAAGACAATGCTGGAGAAAAAAACTGCAAACAACGGTTATTCTCTCCTGAAGGGCCAGAGAGTCCAGGGTTGACATGCCTGTTACTCCTGTCGATATATCTACTCTGGCAGATCTCCCTGACGGAAGCCCTCTACAGTGGGACCCCGAAATACCACCTACAGAGTGGGAGCGACTCTTCCCTGAAATGTATGCCTTTTCAGATGGAAGCCAAGTCCGGCCAGAGGAGGGAACCTCCCAGGAGGGAGGAGAGGGAGAATTTCTACAGGCTGAAGAGGAGGGAGATTTCCCCACAATTGACTTTTCAGCTATTGTTTGGTCCCCTTAACAGACTGTTAAAAATAGAAAAATAGAAGGACAATGACATTGACATGACAAGAGCAACAGTAAACAAGGGGGAAGGGACAGCAAGCTCATGTACAATCAAGCAATATGTTGAAAAAAGAAAGAGAAGAGAGGAGCCTGCTGAACAACCCGAGGAGAATGATAAGGTTAGCATTTCTGTTCAGAGGTCCCTCTCAATCAGGATAATCAGATCTCCACCTGTGGGAGCAAATATAACACATAGACAAATGCATAAGATGTATAGAATAGCTGAACACTAAAAACAGACTAGAAGAAGGAAAGGTGACACATAGGTGCCAGGATAGCTGGACATATCAAGGCCAGAGGGATATACAAAGGAGGGGGTCAGTCAAATGACTAACTGATGACCAATAGACATTGTTCGCATATTTTTGGGACGTAGAGATGCAGAAGGAATGACAGAGGAGACACATAGTCTGTTGCTCTGAGATAAAGACACACATACAAAGGAACATATTGAGCTAAGTGCAGAGCCAAAGCATAGGGCTGTAAAATAGAGGAATGTATAGTATTTTTAGTATAGCTGGACATGCTAGAAACTGAGGAGACACATAGTCTGCTGATCCTAGATAATACACAAACAAAAGAATGCATTTAGCTAAGTGCAGGAACAAAGCAAGGGTCTTGTCATCATTATAATCTGACGGAAAGCAGGTATGGGCGTTATTGAGCTGAACAAGCAGGATGCAAGGATTGGAATGTAACTTCATTTGCATGTGGGATGGGCTCATATGCAATATGTGGATAAATACTGGAGCGAGGGCTCTGGAAAAGCGGTGTGTTCCGCGGACCATCCCGGCTTGCTATACTCTTGTATTAAAAGCCGAATTGATTTCACAAGTTCTGTAATGCGTTGTATTTGATCCGATTCTCCACGACACACCAGAAATAGCACTCTGTGGATGGACACATCATCAGACATTGGGAGAAGTCGTTTGGGACTCGAAAGGATGCAACTTGACAATAACTAAAGGAGAAGACACTTGGCTGATCACCATGGACAAACATGACCAAGAGGAAGGTGAAGAACATATAGTAGAAATGGTGAGTACTAAATGGACTGAAGAGAAAAGTGTAAATATCATCCCGAATTGGCCCCACGCTGGCACCAGGCCAGAAAAGGACTGTGACAATGGGTGTCGTGGAATATTGCCTCAGAAATGTAACACTCTTACAAGAACTTGTGAATTCAATATAGACTTTAATACAAAGTAGCAAAGCCGTGCTGATCCGCGTAACAACCAACCAACCTTCCTGAGCACTGGCTCTGCTTTTAGACACATACAGCATATGGGTACATCCCATATGTAAATGAAGTTACTCCCCTTAGTCCTTCTGCCACCATTATCTTTTAGTCTGAGTTCTTTGCTTGTTCTCGCCCAAGAACGCCCATATCGACTTCCGGTTAGGTTATAATGGTGGCGGGACCCCTTATGTCATACAAAAATAATGCATTTATTGCAAGCTTATGTTTCACCTGTTGGTTGTGTTGCTACCATCCTCTTTCCTGTGTCCTTGTGACATTAGTATGTCAAATCAAATCAAATGTACTTGTCACATACACATGGTTAGCAGGTGTTAATGCAAGTGTAGCGAAATACTTGTGCTTCTAGTTCTGACCATGCAGTAATATCTAACAAGTAATATTACCTAACAATTTCACAACAACTACCTTATGCACACAAGTGTAAAGGAATTAATACGAATATGTACATAAAAATATATAAATGAGTGATGGCCCGAACGGCATAGGCAAGATGCAGTAGATGGTATAGAGTACAGTATATACATGTACATATGAGATCAGTAATGTAGGGTATGAAAACATAAAAAGTGGCATTGTTTAAAGTGGCTAGTGATACATTATATCAAGATGGCAAGATGCAGTAGATGATATAGCGTACAGTATATACATATGAGATGAGTAATGTAGAGTATGAGAACATTATATAAAGTGGCATTGTTTAAAGTGGCTAGTGATTGTTAATGTAATTTCATAATTCCAATATGTTTTCATTAATTGAATTCTCTTCGTCTATTCTATGAGAATTTGTAAGATTCTCATTTGCATAAAATAGACAGAGACCAGTCTAATCAAAATGAGATAATAGTATTTATTCTCGGAGCGCGCTCCCATGAAACCAAGAACAACCGTCTATATACAAAATATGACGTCATAGGTTATTTATTCTCCTTCCTCCTATCGACAAGGACAGAACGGGTTCAATAGTTTATTCCAACCCACTAGCTCGCTCACTCCAGACACACACTTATCTAGATTAACTTCTGGAATCTTCACCTTCATCCATCACTATTTAGAAGACAGTTCCAGATAATGGAAAACCCAGGAAAACACTCTCTGCCTTATCGAAACATCCCAGAGCTAAGTTGAGTCGGTTCAACCATAGGTTAACGGCCCTTTTTGCTTACTTCAAAACCCACAATTCCAGTCCTCTCCAACCTGGTTGGAATGGTATTTATTTTATTTCATTACCCCCTGTTTCATGCTCCACAATCCCTTCCTTATGAATGAATATTGTTTAATCAGATATAATAAAACAGAGTATACGTTTCATTAGTTATAGTTCTAATTAAAATGTAGATATTGTTTAGTCATTATTCATAATATTCCTAACAGTGATACATTTAATTACATCAAGATGGCAAGATACAGTAGATGGTATAGCGTACAGTATATACATATGAGATGAGTAATGTAGGGTATGTAAACATTATATAATATAAAGTGGCTAGTGATAAATTGATTACATCAATTTTTCCATTATTAAAGTAGCTGGAGTTGAGTCAGTATGTTGGCAGCAGCCACTCAATGTTAGTGATGGCTGTTTAACAGTCTGATGGCCTTGAGATAGAAGCTGTTTTTCAGTCTCTCGGTCCACGCTTTGATGCACCCGTACTGACCTCGCCTTCTGGATGTTGTCGTGGAAAATTGTCTCAGAAATATAACACTCTTACAAGAACTTGTGAATTCAATATAGACTTTAATACTACTGACGATGCGCTCCCCAAATTTCACCACGCTCACTGTTCATTAACTCTTGGAAGTGCTTGCACAAAGGATAGTAACATCTCATCCTGTGTTCTTGGAATCTGAATATCTGGACTTGTCCAGTGACTGCTGAGAAAGATCAGCTGACAACAGGGGGAAGTCCTTGTGGCGGCACGGAGAGACGGCTGACAGGAGGGAATAGACCCCACTGGGACAGTCATGGGGTAGCTTCCCATTTCTGTAGTTTCCCATGCTTCGCAGTATGTTGGAAACACCCGCTTTAGCTACAGAAAGTCAACATACGAGAATACCCCTAGAGTCTGCGAGAGCGGGGGCGGAAGATGACTCATCGGCTGACAACATGGTAATGACTGGACTGGAAACGACTACGAGTAATGAGAGCACAGCACAAGAGAACACCACAGCAACTGTCACAAGTTCTGCTGCAACAGTGGGCCACAAACAGATGCAGGTATGTGTCTGTGGTTGGAGGAAAGTTACATCACACCATGGGTTGAGGATCCACCAGGGGAAGAAGGGGTGTTTGGGTAAAGAGAGACAGAGAACTCGCATTGATTACTTTCTGCGAAAGCGATCAAATCAGTCGAATGAAGCACAGCAACTGGACGCAAACCATAGTTTGCAGTGCATCAGTACCACTGTCATGGAGGACGTAAACTCAAGCACCGAAGTAGAAACTGAGGTGGAACCAACAACAGGAGTGGAACTCACCCAGCCTCCCAGACCTGCAGTCGAGAGGAGACTACCAGGGCACAGACCGTATGTGAAGTGGCCTGGCGCCAGTGACAAGAAGTTGTGGGAAACAGTGAATACTGACCTTACCTTGACCCTCGAGAAACTTCGAGGCACAGTGGAGAAGAAGTTGGAGAGGATGGGGGACATCATCTATGAGTATGGGACAGAAAGATTTGGAGTGGAAGAGGCAAAAGGCGGGAGAAAGGTTCCAACCCCACCAGTTTCCAGGAGGCAACAAGAAATCAAGCGCCTCGTTCAAGAAAGGCGGCAGCTTAAGAAACAGTGGAAGAAGGCCTCGGAAGTGGAAAAGGAGGGCATAGAGGCACTTCAGGCTGACATCAAAACCCAGTTGGCATCCCTCCGTAGAGCAGAGAACCTACGGAAACGCAGAAGGAAGAAAGAACAAACTAGAACTCGATTCTATAAAGATCCCTTCAAGTTCCTTAAAAGTCTCTTCACAAAGGAAAAAAGTGGAGCTCTAAAAACAACAAAGAAAGACCTAGAGGAGCACCTGAGAACAACAAACTTTGACTCAAAGCGACATGAACATCTGGCCATCCCATCAGATATCCCACCTATTGAACCCCCGGAACATCATATTGAGACCAGCCCTCCGACATGGAAAGAGGTGGAAAACACAGTTCGACGGGCAAGAACAGCATCAGCCCCGGGGCCAAATGGAGTCCCGTACAAAGTGTATAAGAACGCACCAGACGTCCTGAGGTTCCTCTGGGGGCTTATGAGAACAGCTTGGCAGAAGAAGATAATACCCAAAGTGTGGCGTAGGGCAGGCGGGGTCCTGATCCCTAAGGAGAAGGATGCAGTGAACATCAGCCAATTCCGCCCAATCTCCTTACTGAATGTCGAGGGTAAAATCTTCTTTAGGGTCATTGCCCAGAGGATGGCCGAGTACCTGCAAAGGAATGCGTACGTCGATACATCTGTACAGAAGGCAGGAATATCAGGGTTCTCTGGCTGCTTGGAACATTCCAGCATGATCTGGCACCAGATCCAAATGGCCAAGGTGGAGAAAAGGGACCTCCATGTAGTCTTCCTCGACCTCGACAATGCATTTGGCTCTGTGCCCCATGAACTCCTGTGGTCTGCCTTCAGATTTTTCCACATACCACCATCACAAACCTGGTGAAGTCGTACTTCCAGGATCTGCAGTTCTGCTTCACCACCTCAGAGTTCACCACCTCATGGCAGTGCCTGAATGTAGGTATAATGGCGGGATGTACCATTTCTCCGTTGGCATTCACAATGGCAATGGAGTTTATCATCAGATCCTCAAAATGGGTTGTTGGTGGACAGCGAGTCGACTCTGGTTTCCGCCTCCCTCCACTCAGAGCCTACATGGACGACATTACAACATTGACCACCACTGTCCCATGCACCAGGAGACTGCTCAGAAAACTCGAGGAGAACATCAGCTGGGCCCATATGAAGATTAAACCATCCAAGTCACGCAGCATCTCGATTGTGAAGGGAGTACTCTCTGACCTGAAATTCTTCATTGGAGACCAAATCCCAACAGTGTCTGAGCAGCCGGTAAAAAGCCTTGGAAGGTGGTATGATGCAAGCCTGAATGATAAAGACCAGGTGCAACAGCTGCACAAAGACATCAGTAGTAGCCTACAGTCCATCGACAACACCCAGCTACCTGGAAAGTTAAAGGCCTGGTGTCTGCAGTTTGGTCTCCTACCCCGGGTGTTGTGGCCCTTAGCACTGTATGAGGTTCCAATCTCAACAGTGGAGAAGATGGAAAGAGGAGTCACAGGCTACTTAAAGAAGTGGCTCGGAGTTCCACGATGCCTTACCACCATAGGCCTCTATGGAGATGGTGTCCTCAAGCTGCCCCTCACCAGTCTAACAGAGGAATTCAAGTGTGCAAAAACCAGGCTCCAGATGACACTGAATGAATCTCAAGACCCAGTGGTGAGCAACAACGCGCCGACCTTGGCAACTGGGCGCAAATGGAGGCCAGGAAAAGCAGTCCAGGAGGCAACAGCAGCCCTCAGACATGCTGACATTGTGGGTCATGTTCAGCAAGGGAGAGGAGGCCTTGGGCTAACTAGCCGTGCTGCTTGGAGTAAGGCCACTGCACCAGAGCGGCGGAAGATGGTAGTGCAGGAAGTACGCCATCAGGAGGAGGCTGCAAGGTGGGCCAAGGCAGTCTCTCTTGCCAAACAGGGACAGTGGACTCGATGGGACAGTGTGGAGAAGAGGAAGATCAGCTGGAAGGATCTGTGGGCCATGGAAGCGAGGCGGTTGAGCTTTTCCATCAGAGCAACATATGACGTCCTTCCAACACCAGTTAATCTTCACCAATGGTATGGTGAAGATCTGGACTGTGCCCTCTGTTCCATGCCAGCCAACCTCAGGCACATTCTCACAGGGTGTAAAACAAGCCTCACCCAAGGACGCTACACTTGGCGTCACAACCAAGTCCTTAAAAACCTTGCGTCCGCCCTGGAGGACAAGCGAGCTGCCACCAACTCCCTACCACCCACAGCAGCATCACACTCCTTACGGACAAACTTTGTCCGCGAAGGGGCTAAACCACCGAAGAGCGGCTCTACACCATTAGAGCGAGACCAGCTGCGCTTGGCCCGCGACTGGAAAATGCTAGCTGACATTGGCCGGCAACTTGTGTTTCCTCCGGAGATCGCAACCGGTCAACAATGCTTGACTCAAGGAGGAGGACGCCCCTGCCATGCATAGTCCCATGGGATGTTGGCTATCAACAACAAGGCAACTCCTATGACTAATTGGGAATGGGACGCAAGCGTAGGATTGATCACCCTGTCGCTGGCCGCCTTTGGGGAGGGTGTATAGTGTGAAAGGCCGAAACACCCTAGGAACCAAAGGTACACTACTGACGATGCGCTCCCCAAATTTCACCACGCTCACTGTTCATTAACTCTTGGAAGTGCTTGCACAAAGGATAGTAACATCTCATCCTGTGTTCTTGGAATCTAATACAGAGTAGCAGAATCCGTGCTGATCCGCGTAACAACCGACCCTCCTCAGCACTGGCTCTGCTTTTATAGAGATACAGCATATGGGTACATCCCATATGTAAATGAAGTTACTCCCCTTAGTCCTTCTGCCACCATTTTCTTTTAGTCTGAGTTCTTTGCTTGTTCACGCCCAATAACGCTCATCTCTGCTTTTGGTTAGGTTATAATGGAGGCGGGACCCTTTTCACGTTCTAAAAATAATGCATGCATTGCATGCTTATGTTTCACCTGTTGGTCATCAGTCATGTTGCTACCATCCTCCTTCCTGTATCCTTCTGACCATAGTACGTCCAGCTGTCATAAATGTACGTATGGCCTTGGTTAATGTACTCTTTGGCATGTTACCCTTTCAGAAATAGAGTATGTCCTGGGTGTAATCTTCTCTTAATGTGCATGTCCATGCTACTTCAGCATGGCAACTACACCTATTTATATTTAATGCTTAGCTCCCACAATGATAGTGGGGTGAACAGGCAGTGGCTTGGATGGTTGTTGTCCTTGATGATCTTTTTGCCATTCCTGTGACATCGTTAATGTCCTGTAGATGTCCTGGAGGGCAGATAGTTTTCCCCCGGT
Source organism: Oncorhynchus keta (assembly GCF_023373465.1). NCBI lineage: Eukaryota > Metazoa > Chordata > Actinopteri > Salmoniformes > Salmonidae > Oncorhynchus > Oncorhynchus keta. Next base: position 43,008,930 of record NC_068433.1, read on the forward strand.
GATGCATTGTGCAGACCTCACTACCCTCTGAAGAGCCTTCTGGTTATGGGCGGAGCAGCTTCCGTACCAGACGGTGATACAGCCCGACAGGATGCTCTCGATTGTGCATCTGTAAAAGTTTGTGAATGTTTTTGGTGACAAGACAAATTTCTTCAGCCTCCTGAGGTTGAAGAGGAGCTGCTGCACCTTCTTCACCACGCTGTCTGTGTGGGTGGACCATTTCAGTTTGTCCGTGATGTGTACACCGAGGAACTTAAAACTCTCCACCCTCTCTACTACTGTCCCGTCAATGTAGATAGGGGGCTGCTCCCTCTGCTGTTTCCTGAAGTCCAAGATCATCTCCTTTGTTTTGTTAACATTGAGCGTGAGGTTATTTTCCTGACACCACACTCCAAGGGCCGTCACCTCCTCCCTGTAGGCCGTCTCGTCCAGCTGTCATAAATGTACTTATGGCCTTGGCTAATGCACTCATGTTCGTTTAGCTTAATGGAATCTTGGGAATGTTACCCTACTCAGAAATAGCATATGTACTGGGTGTCACCTTCTCATCCTCTGGCCAATGTACTTATGTCCTTGCTACTTCAGCCTAGCAGCTGCACCTATTCATATTACATTAGCTCCCACATGGGGAGAAACGGTTGAAAGTTTCTGTCGGCTGAATGATCGACATCGGTTGAGCATTCCTACAGCATTTCCCTCCAGAAGCCATGAGAAAGTTGTCCAGCTGTAATGCACACATAATGCAGGTGTATTGTGTGAGGGTCATGATAATATTATGTAGGGCCTTCCTTTGAACCCATAATGGTTCTGTTTACTACTCTAAGATTTCACAATAAATGTATTGGATAATTACCCATAGAACAAGATAGAGGTTGGGAAGGTGATCTAGAAGGCAAGTTTTCGACGATTCTTCACGAAACAATGGAGGAGGTTGACCACTGCAGTTCCTGCTGGAGAGGACCGCTGATCAGGCAGTCTCTGTCTCACACACACACTTAAGCCCTTCACTCCTACATATTTGTTTCCTGTAACAGGGAGAGAGAGAGTGAAGTAAGCGTCTTGCACTGTTCTGCTCTGTGGCTTCTCTCTGTCTCGATCCTTCTCCAACTTCCAAGGAACACTGGTTTCTTTTGTACATTTTCTGATTGGTATTAAACCTCATGGAAATGTTGAATGAACTGGCAGTGTGGTGTGTTGCTATTCATTTGCATGAAGATACATTTTTTATTTTATTTAACTCGTTCAAGTTAGTTAAGAACAAATGCTTAATTACAATGATGGCCTACCAAAATGCAAAAGACCTCCTGCGGGGACTGGGGCTGGGATTATTTTTTACATTTAATTTTTTTTTTTAAATAAACAACTTATAAATATACGACAAAACACACATCACAACAAGAGAGACAGCACGACACTACATAAAGAGAGACCTAAGACAACAACATAGCAAGGCAGAAACACATAACACAGCATGGTAGCAACACATCGTGACAACAACATGGTAGCAGCACAAAACATGGTACAAACATTATTGGGCACAGACAACAGCACAAAGGGCAATAAGGTAGAGACAACAATACATCACGCAAAGCAGCCACAACTGTCGTTCATAAACCGTTCATGTAAGTATGTGTGATTCATACAGACTCATGGGTTGCAGTGTTGTAGAAAAAAAAGAGTTCTTGTAGTCGAAAAAACTGTTAAGCATTCACCCAGGGTTTATTCAGTAATGACCTGCGCAGGGGAAACCTTTTCTGGACTTTCTTGGACACCTCTATTTTATCTTATATCGGCAAGGAACATCTGGTTTGGATCAGTATTCTCTTTTCTGCAGAGTTTTCTTGGTAAGCTTATCTATTATATATTGTCACGTTTCATACTCCCCTTCCTCAAATCCTGATTTGACTGGTTCTAGTTCAACTTGGATAATAGCTAGCGCACAGTACAGTTGTCTAACACAATTGTCATTACGCTTATTTATTTTCCTTCTGTGAGCATATCTTACATTGATCAACTCCAGAAATCGATGTATATGTAGATAGTGTAGGACCACACTCACGTGTCTAGAGACAAATATGTGTATTAGTTTCCCTTTCGACAATGTCCTGCGGAGTCAACATTGTTGTTGTCAATGGATGGAATTTCACTATTGAATATGCTTTCTAAATATCTGTAGAGTCAAGAAAAGGTCACGTTTTCTATCTATAGATAACCATTCCTCCCATATTACTAAACATTGGTGCAGTAATACATGACACAACGAAACAACTGGCTATTTGTTTGAGCTTGCTCAACGGTCAAATTATAGCAGGAAGAAAAAAATATTAATTATAGCAAGAACAAAACCTAAAACCGCAGAGAAATTATAACGTATTTATGTTCATTAATAATTTGTCTTGTAATATTGGTTTTAGTTTTTTGTTATTTGCTTGAATAAATTACGGGTTAGAAGGAGCAGAGAAAACTCTGGGGGCGTGGAACTTCAATCTGCTCGTACCAGCCACGCTCGCTCACCAGATACACGTTTGAAGAAGTTCTAACAGAAGAAAGGAGTGTTTTTGGCAGTAATGCGCCATAACGTTGGATCCCAACCGCTGATAAACCCCACAGACGAAGAGTGTAGTTGTTGATTGCTAAATCTCGGTTGGGAATATGCATGTTTACCGTTGATCTCCGGTATATGTGAGGAGAGGAGCGGCGCGGCGCAGGCTTTCTGTAAGTATCCTGTGTCTATATTCTCTTAGGAAAATCGAATGGTTGACATTGGACAACAATGCTGTCTATGTTGATCAGTAGTTTATATTTGTGAAACAAAAGCATCGGATGTAACGTTACGCAAAGTTATCAATTCTCCAGGAGTTATCCAAGTAATATGGAGGACCGTTTGAATGTGTTTGCTCGTCACTTTGTAACACATCTTATGGCAGCAATCAGCAGTAGAAACAATAACGATGTGAATCCCTAACACTGTTTCTGTAAAAAGCTGAGGGTTGGGGCTGGAGAAATGTAACCACTCTAAAATGTATATATAGCGCTATGGACTCAAGGACTGACCATCCATGATATAAAAATTATAGTTTTAACCAGGGGCGAAAATCTGATATCAACTTTGGAGGGTGCTGTAAAACAGCCTACGTTGTAATATGTTAAATGTATATTGAGGAACCATAATTACTACTACTGGATAATTGATAGGTACAGTAGTTAACTGAAGGGTTGTCCCAACTTGTTCAAATGTTTAAATCATTATAATAATACTACTACTAATAATAGTTATAGCAGTGTTCCTTATCAGTCCAGTATGTATGCAGGTAGTTGTATTTACGACCAGCAATACCAGTAGGTGGCAATGGTACTGTACACTGTATGCGTGCAGTTTTCGTAAATACAATGAACATGGTGTTATCTCGTCTAAAACACTTCATTGAGAACCATCACAAAGTTGGTCTCCGTATTGAATTGACCTTTTTATTTGACTTGTTATGATACATTTATATAGTAATTAAATATGTGCCACTGGCCTGACTATTACAATATCTTTACAAGAACAAAATGCTCAATCAGTACAATTCTAAAAGCGAAATAACTACTTCAATAAATAACCCAAACAAATCAAACAAATTATCCTTCAAAAATACTTATTTATTGTTTAGTCAGTGTCTCAACTCTTCAAACAGCAGCTATGGACAAGTATGTCACCCAAAGTATGCAATTTTAAATAACATCAAACAAATAATTAGTGTACTGTCATGTACTTAGCATTTCTGTTCAGAGGTCCCTCTCAATCAGGATAATCAAATCTCCACCTGTGGGAGCAAATATAACACATAGACAAATGCATAAGATGTATAGAATAGCTGAACACTAAAAACAGACTACATGAAGGGAAGGTGACACATAGGTGCCAGGATAGCTGGACATACCAAGGCCAGAGGGATATACAAAGGAGGGGGTCAGTCAAATGACTAACTGATGACCAATAGACATTGTTCGCATATTTTTGGGACGTAGAGATGCAGAAGGAATGACAGAGGAGACACATAGTCTGTTGCTCTGAGATAAAGACACACATACAAAGGAACATATTGAGCTAAGTGCAGAGCCAAAGCATAGGGCTGTAAAATAGAGGAATGTATAGTATTTTTAGTATAGCTGGACATGCTAGAAACTGAGGAGACACATAGTCTGCTGATCTTAGATAATACACAAACAAAAGAACGCATTTAGTTAAGTGCAGGAACAAAGCAAGGGTCTTGTCATCATTATAATCTGACGGAAAGCAGGTATGAGCGTTATTGAGCTGAACAAGCAGGATGCACGGATTGGAATGTAACTTCATTTGCATGTGGGATGGGCTCATATGCAATATGTGGATAAATACTGGAGCCAGGGCTCTGGAAAAGCGGTGTGTTCCGCGGACCATCCCGGCTTGCTATACTCTTGTATTAAAAGCCGAATTGATTTCACAAGTTCTGTAATGCGTTGTATTTGATCCGATTCTCCACGACACACCAGAAATAGCACTCTGTGGATGGACACATCATCAGACATTGGGAGAAGTCGTTTGGGACTCGAAAGGATGCAACTTGACAATAACTAAAGGAGAAGACACTTGGCTGATCACCATGGACAAACATGACCAAGAGGAAGGTGAAGAACATATAGTAGAAATGGTGAGTACTAAATGGACTGAAGAGAATAGTGTAAATATCATCCCGAATTGGCCCCACGCTGGCACCAGGCCAGAAAAGGACTGTGACAATGGGTGTCGTGGAATATTGCCTCAGAAATGTAACACTCTTACAAGAACTTGTGAATTCAATATAGACTTTAATACAGAGGAGTAAAGCCGTGCTGATCCGCGTAACAACCAACCAACCTTCCTGAGCACTGGCTCTGCTTTTAGACACATACAGCATATGGGTACATCCCATATGTAAATGAAGTTACTCCCCTTAGTCCTTCTGCCACCATTTTCTTTTAGTCTGAGTTCTTTGCTTGTTCACGCCCAATTAACGCTCATCTCTGCTTTTGGTTAGGTTATAATGGAGGCGGGACCCTTTTCACGTTCTAAAAATAATGCATGCATTGCATGCTTATGTTTCACCTGTTGGTCATCAGTCATGTTGCTACCATCCTCCTTCCTGTATCCTTCTGACCATAGTACGTCCAGCTGTCATAAATGTACGTATGGCCTTGGTTAATGTACTCTTTGGCATGTTACCCTTTCAGAAATAGAGTATGGCCTGGGTGTAATCTTCTCTTAATGTGCATGTCCATGCTACTTCAGCATGGCAACTACACCTATTTATATTTAATGCTTAGCTCCCACAATGATAGTGGGGTGAACAGGCAGTGGCTTGGATGGTTGTTGTCCTTGATGATCTTTTTGCCATTCCTGTGACATCGTTAATGTCCTGTAGATGTCCTGGAGGGCAGATAGTTTTCCCCTGGTGATGCATTGTGCAGACCTCACTACCCTCTGAAGAGCCTTCTGGTTATGGGCGGAGCAGCTTCCGTACCAGGCGGTGATACAGCCCGACAGGATGCTCTCGATTGTGCATCTGTAAAAGTTAGTGAATGTTTTTGGTGACAAGACAAATTTCTTCAGCCTCCTGAGGTTGAAGAGGAGCTGCTGCACCTTCTTCACCACGCTGTCTGTGTGGGTGGACCATTTCAGTTTGTCCGTGATGTGTACACCGAGGAACTTAAAACTCTCCACCCTCTCTACTACTGTCCCGTCAATGTAGATAGGGGGCTGCTCCCTCTGCTGTTTCCTGAAGTCCAAGATCATCTCCTTTGTTTTGTTAACATTGAGCGTGAGGTTATTTTCCTGACACCACACTCCAAGGGCCGTCACCTCCTCCCTGTAGGCCGTCTCGTCCAGCTGTCATAAATGTACTTATGGCCTTGGCTAATGCACTCATGTTCGTTTAGCTTAATGGAATCTTGGGAATGTTACCCTACTCAGAAATAGCATATGTACTGGGTGTCACCTTCTCATCCTCTGGCCAATGTACTTATGTCCTTGCTACTTCAGCCTCGCAGCTGCACCTATTCATATTACATTAGCTCCCACATGGGGAGAAACGGTTGAAAGTTTCTGTCGGCTGAATGATCGACATCGGTTGAGCATTCCTACAGCATTTCCCTCCAGAAGCCATGAGAAAGTTGTCCAGCTGTAATGCACACATAATGCAGGTGTATTGTGTGAGGGTCATGATAATATTATGTAGGGCCTTCCTTTGAACCCATAATGGTTCTGTTTACTACTCTAAGATTTCACAATACATGTATTGGATAATTACCCATAGAACAAGATAGAGGTTGGGAAGGTGATCTAGAAGGCACGTTTTTGACGATTCTTCACGAAACAATGGAGGAGATTGACCACTGCAGTTCCTGCTGGAGAGGACCGCTGATCAGGCAGTCTCTGTCTCACACACACACTTAAGCCCTTCACTCCTACATATTTGTTTCCTGTAACAGGGAGAGAGAGAGTGAAGTAAGCGCCTTGCACTGTTCTGCTCTGTGGCTTCTCTCTGTCTCGATCCTTCTCCAACTTCCAAGGAACACTGGTTTCTTTTGTACATTTTCTGATTGGTATTAAACCTCATGGAAATGTTGAATGAACTGGCAGTGTGGTGTGTTGCTATTCATTTGCATGAAGATACATTTTTTATTTTATTTAACTCGTTCAAGTTAGTTAAGAACAAATGCTTAATTACAATGATGGCCTACCAAAATGCAAAAGACCTCCTGCGGGGACTGGGGCTGGGATTATTTTTTTACATTTTTTTTTTTTTTTAAATAAACAACTTATAAATATACGACAAAACACACATCACAACAAGAGAGACAGCACGACACTACATAAAGAGAGACCTAAGACAACAACATAGCATGGCAGAAACACATGACAACACAGCATGGTAGCAACACATCATGACAACAACATGGTAGCAGCACAAAACATGGTACAAACATTATTGGGCACAGACAACAGCATAAAGGGCAATAAGGTAGAGACAACAATACATCACGCAAAGCAGCCACAACTGTCGTTCATAAACCGTTCATGTAAGTATGTGTGATTCATACAGACTGATGGGTTGCAGTGTTGTAGAAAAAAAATAGTTATTGTAGTCGAAAAAACTGTTAAGCATTCACCCAGGGTTTATTCAGTAATGACCTGCGCAGGGGAAACCTTTTCTGGACTTTCTTGGACACCTCTATTTTAGCTTATATCGGCAAGGAACATCTGGTTTGGATCAGTATTATCTTTTCTGCAGTTTTCTTGGTAAGCTTATCTATTATATATTGTCACGTTTCATACTCCCCTTCCTCAAATCCTGATTTGACTGGTTCTAGTTCAACTTGGATAATAGCTAGCACACAGTACAGTTGTCTAACACAATTGTCATTACGCTTATTTATTTTCCTTCTGTGAGCATATCTTACATTGATCAACTCCAGAAATCGATGTATATGTAGATAGTGTAGGACCACACTCACGTGTCTAGAGACAAATATGTGTATTAGTTTCCCTTTCGACAATGTCCTGCGGAGTCAACATTGTTGTTGTCAATGGATGGAATTTCACTATTGAATATGCTTTCTAAATATCTGTAGAGTCAAGAAAAGGTCACGTTTTCTATCTATAGATAACCATTCCTCCCATATTACTAAACATTGGTGCAGTAATACATGACACAACGAAACAACTGGCTATTTGTTTGAGCTTGCTCAACGGTCAAATTATAGCAGGAAGAAAAAAATATTAATTATAGCAAGAACAAAACCTAAAACCGCAGAGAAATTATAACGTATTTATGTTCATTAATAATTTGTCTTGTAATATTGGTTTTAGTTTTTTGTTATTTGCTTGAATAAATTACGGGTTAGAAGGAGCAGAGAAAACTCTGGGGGCGTGGAACTTCAATCTGCTCGTACCAGCCACGCTCGCTCACCAGATACACATTTGAAGAAGTTCTAACAGAAGAAAGGAGTGTTTTTGGCAGTAATGCGCCATAACGTTGGATCCCAACCGCTGATAAACCCCACAGACGAAGAGTGTAGTTGTTGATTGCTAAATCTCGGTTGGGAATATGCATGTTTACCGTTGATCTCCGGTATATGTGAGGAGAGGAGCGGCGCGGCGCAGGCTTTCTGTAAGTATCCTGTGTCTATATTCTCTTAGGAAAATCGAATGGTTGACATTGGACAACAATGCTGTCTATGTTGATCAGTAGTTTATATTTGTGAAACAAAAGCATCGGATGTAACGTTACGCAAAGTTATCAATTCTCCAGGAGTTATCCAAGTAATATGGAGGACCGTTTGAATGTGTTTGCTCGTCACTTTGTAACACATCTTATGGCAGCAATCAGCAGTAGAAACAATAACGATGTGAATCCCTAACACTGTTTCTGTAAAAAGCTGAGGGTTGGGGCTGGAGAAATGTAACCACTCTAAAATGTATATATAGCGCTATGGACTCAAGGACTGACCATCCATGATATAAAAATTATAGTTTTAACCAGGGGCGAAAATCTGATATCAACTTTGGAGGGTGCTGTAAAACAGCCTACGTTGTAATATGTTAAATGTATATTGAGGAACCATAATTACTACTACTGGATAATTGATAGGTACAGTAGTTAACTGAAGGGTTGTCCCAACTTGTTCAAATGTTTAAATCATTATAATACTACTAATAATAATAGTTATAGCAGTGTTCCTTATCAGTCCAGTATGTATGCAGGTAGTTGTATTTACGACCAGCAATACCAGTAGGTGGCAATGGTACTGTACACTATGCGTGCAGTTTTCGTAAATACAATGAACATGGTGTTATCTCGTCTAAAACACTTCATTGAGAACCATCACAAAGTTGGTCTCCGTATTGAATTGACCTTTTTATTTGACTTGTTATGATACATTTATATAGTAATTAAATATGTGCCACTGGCCTGACTATTACAATATCTTTACAAGAACAAAATGCTCAATCAGTACAATTCTAAAAGCGAAATAACTACTTCAATAAATAACCCAAACAAATCAAACAAATTATCCTTCAAAAATACTTATTTATTGTTTAGTCAGTGTCTCAACTCTTCAAACAGCAGCTATGGACAAGTATGTCACCCAAAGTATGCAATTTTAAATAACATCAAACAAATAATTAGTGTACTGTCATGTACTGAAAACTACAAAAAAAAGAACATACACCAGGGGTTCTCAAACAGGGATCCATGGACCCCTAAGGGTCCCTGGTGTAAATGCAAGGGGTCTGTGAAATAAAAAAAGTGGAAAAACCGTATTCAGCACAAGGATTCCAGTAACTTTACAAATAATAGAGGGGGGTGGAGGTCCCTGAGGACCACTCAAAAACTTTGCCCGTCTTTCCTCAAAATACACAGGGGTTCCAGTACCCCAAAAAGGTTGAGAACCACTGCTATACACACTACTGAACTAATGAACCAAACATATGTTTGCAGGTTTCAATGGATCCAACAAATTGCTGGCAGATATTTTCCCTCGAGAAGATCCTGCCTTTGTGTACATTACAGACAACTACGCCGTTCAGTCTCTCTTGGTCCATGCTATAGCCCCTAGCCAAGTCTTTAACCTGTGGAGTGCACTGAAACTCCTCTCAGGCTCACATGAAGGCACTGGCACCACAAAAAAAATTCTGATCAGCACCTCAACTTGGTCAACCAACCCCCACACCTCCACTGAAAGCCTCCTGAGGACCTCTGCTGCCTCTCGCCTGCTGCTACAGGGATATTTTTTGCGAAAGAGAGGCAACTGCACTGAAAGAGAATCTATGTTTAGCTCAGGGTACTGATTTAGAGACTCATCCAACTCCCCCGTGAGAAGCACTCTTTCCAACTTTTGCCAGGACGTTTAGACTGTCCTGGTCAAAACGGCCGCCAAACTGAACCTCCACACCATCCAACACTTTAAAAATGCTGCCCTATATTGATCCACTGCTTTGCCAGCAAAACATATTGAGTGTGTCTCAATGGATTTAATCAATGTTGTTGCTTTCTCATACAGTGGAAGGTAGCTTTTGTCATTTCTGCTGTTTACCCCACGCGCTGGATAACTGGGCACTGATTGGATTTAGCTGGTGTGCTGTTACAGTTACACAGTGGCGGTGGGTTTGGCAGTTTTGATGTGCTGTGAATTTTACAATGGCTTTTCTCCAGTTCCTAAATCCTGCACTAATGAAGGCAGCATCTGCTCTTTGGCCAAAAGATGGCTGGCATGAACCCTTGGCTACAGTGAAAACACAACACCCTTTTGTTGATGGATTATAAGGTAGCCAGGGGAAATCGCAAAACCATCTCTCTTGAAACGTCAACACTCTGTTGGCCAGAGTTTGCAGTCCCCTAAATTGTGGATGTGGCTGATATGGTTGTGCCATCACTGAGGTAACCGGACAATGCTGTGCCACTGTCCCCTATACTGGTGCTGCTGGTAACAAGGTTGACACCTGATCCTGCCGTGGCTGTGACACTGTCCTCTGAAGTCTCTCTCCCTGGCTCTTTCCCTTTCATCACCCTCACTGCCTCACAGTCTGTCTCCTAGAAAATAAATAAGGTGTTTGCTGTACTCCTAACTACCAGTACCCAAAACTACACAATTCATCACAACAGCAACACCATTGCCTTAAACTGGTGACTGAACTAAGATTTGTTTAAGTTGAGAGTGGGGGTATCCATGGCATTTTCCAATTATGTCCCTATTTTACAAGTCTAAAAAAGAGAACCTTTCATAATGTTGCCAAACAAAGACTCAACAAACATACCTGAGACTCCCTGTCCCTACCAGTCTGTCCCAGCTCTGCTGTCTGTGTGCCACCTGTTCCCAGCTCTGCTGTCTGTGTGCCACCTGTTCCCAGCTCTGCTGTCTGTGTGCCACCTGTTCCCAGCTCTGCTGTCTGTGTGCCATCTGTCCCCAGCTCTGCTGTCTGTGTGCCATCTGTTGCCTGCTCTGCCTAATGACATCATTGTGAAACATTGCCATTAGCATTTCACTTATTTCTTATGAACATTTTACCAACTAGTCTTTGAGATATCAAATCAAATAAAAATGTATTTGTCACATACACATGGTTAGCAGATGTTAATGCGAGTGTAGCGAAATGCTTGTGCTTCTAGTTCCGACAATGCAGTAATAACCAACAAGTAATCAAGCTAACAATTCCAAAACTACTACCTTATAGACACAAGTGTAAGGGGATAAAGAATATGTATATAAAGATATATGAATGAGTGATGGTACAGAGCGGCATAGGCAAGATACAGTAGATGGTATTGAGTGCAGTATATACATATGAGTTGAGTATGTAAACAAAGTGGCATAGTTAAAGTGGCTAGTGATACATGTATTACATAAGGATGCAGTAGATGATATAGAGTACAGTATATACGTATACATATGAGATGAATAATGTAGGGAACATTATATTAGGTAGCATTGTTTAAAGTGGCTAGTGATATATTTTACATCATTTCCCATCAATTCCCATTATTAAAGTGGCTGGAGTTGAGTCAGTGTGTTGGCAGCAGCCACTCAATGTTAGTGGTGGCTGTTTAACAGTCTGATGGCCTTGAGATAGAAGCTGTTTTTCAGTCTCTCGGTCCCAGCTTTGATGCACCTGTACTGACCTCGCCTTCTGGATGATAGCGGGGTGAACAGGCAGTGGCTCGGGTGGTTGCTGTCCTTGATGATCTTTATGGCCTTCCTGTGACATCGGGTGGTGTAGGTGTCCTGGAGGGAAGGTAGTTTGCCCCCGGTGATGCGTTGTGCAGACCTCACTACCCTCTGGAGAGCCTTACGGTTGTGGATGGAGCAGTTGCCGTACCAGGCGGTGATACAGCCCGACAGGATGCTCTCGATTGTGCATCTGTAGAAGTTTGTGAGTGCTTTTGGTGATAAGCCGAATTTCTTCAGCCTCCCAAGGTTGAAGAGCGCTGCTGCGCCTTCTTCACGATGCTGTCTGTGTGGGTGGACCAATTCAGTTTGTCTGTGATGTGTACGCCGAGGAACTTAAAACTTACTACCCTCTCCACTACTGTTCCATCGATGTGGATAGGGGGGTGTTCCCTCTGCTGTTTCCTGAAGTCCACAATCATCTCCTTAGTTTTGTTGACGTTGAGTGTGAGGTTATTTTCCTGACACCACACTCCGAGGGCCCTCACCTCCTCCCTGTAGGCCGTCTCGTTGTTGTTGGTAATCAAGCCTACCACTGTTGTGTCGTCCGCAAACTTGATAATTGAGTTGGAGGCGTGCGTGGCCACGCAGTCGTGGGTGAACAGGGAGTACAGGAGAGGGCTCAGAACGCACCCTTATGGGGCCCCAGTGTTGATGATCAGCGGGGTGGAGATGTTGTTGCCTACCCTCACCACCTGGGGGCGGCCCGTCAGGAAGTCCAGTACCCAGTTGCACAGGGCGGGGTCGAGACCCAGGGTCTCGAGCTTGATGACGAGCTTGGAGGGCACTATGGTGTTAAATGCTGAGCTGTAGTCGATGAACAGCATTCTCACATAGGTATTCCTCTTGTCCAGATGGGTTAGGGCAGTGTGCAGTGTGGTTGAGATTGCATCGTCTGTGGACCTCTTTGGGCGGTAAGCAAATTGTAGTGGGGTGTCGGGTAGGGTGGAGGTGATATGGTCCTTGACTAGTCTCTCAAAGCACTTCATGATGAAGGAAGGTTACAGGGCGGTAGTCGTTTAGCTCAGTTACCTTAGCTTTCTTGGGAACAGGAACAATGGTGGCCCTCTTGAAGCATGTGGGAACAACAGACTAGGATAGGGATTGATTGAATATGTCCGTAAACACACCAGCCAGCTGGTCTGCGCATGCTCTGAGGGAGCGGCTGGGGATGCCGTCTGGGCCTGCAGCCTTGCGAGGGTTGACACGTTAAAATGTTTTCCTCACATCGGCTGCAGTGAAGGAGAGTCCGCATGTTTTAGTTGCGGGCAGTGTCAGTGGCACTGTATTGTCCTCAAAGCGGGCAAAAAAGTTATTTAGTCTGCCTGGGAGCAAGACATCCTGGTCCGTGACGGTGCTGGTTCTCTTTTTGTAATCCGTGATTGACTGTAGACCCTGCCACATACCTCTTGTGTCTGAGCCGTTGAATTGAGATTCTCCTCTGTCTCTATACTGACGCTTAGCTTGTTTGATTGCCTTGCGGAGAGAATAGTTACACTGTTTGTATTCGGTCATGTTTCCAGTCACCTTGCCCTGATTAAAAGCAGTGGTTCGCGCTTTCAGTTTCACGCGAATGCTGCCATCAATCCATGGTTTCTGGTTTGGGAATGTTTTAATCGTTGCTATGGGAATGACATCTTCAACGCACGTTCTAATGAACTCGCACACCGAATCAGCGTACTCGTCAATGTTGTCGTCTGACGCAATACGGAACATATCCCAGTCCATGTGATGGAAGCAGTCTTGGAGTGTGGAATCAGATTGGTCGGACCAGCGTTGAACAGACCTCAGCGCGGGAGCTTCTTGTTTTAGTTTCTGTCTGTAGGCAGGGATCGTCGTGGTCAGCTTTTCCGAAAGGAGGGCGGGGCAGGGCCTTATATGCGTCGCGGAAGTTGGAATAGCAATGATCCAAGGTTTTTTCCGCCCTGGTTGCGCAATCGATATGCTGATAAAATTTAGGGGGTCTTGTTTTCAGATTAGCCTGGTTAAAATCCCCAGCTACAATGAATGCAGCCTCCGGATATATGGATTCCAGTTTGCAAAGAGTCAAATAAAGTTCGTTCAGAGCCATCAATGTGTCTGCTTGGGGGGGAATATATACGGCTGTGATTATAATCGAAGAGAATTCCCTTGGTAGATAATGCGGTCTACATTTGATTGTGAGGAATTCTAAATCAGGTGAACAGAAGGACTTGAGTTCCTGTATGTTGTTTTGGCCACACCACGTCACGTTAACCATAAAGCATACGCCCCCGCCCCTCTTCTTACCAGAAAGATGTTTGTTTCTGTCGGCGCGATGCGTGGAGAAACCAGCTGGCTGCACCGTCTTTCATCAACCTTGTTGTCAAGAGACTGGACATTGGCGAGGAGAATGCTAGGGAGTGGTGCACGATGTGCCCGTCTCCGGAGTCTGACCAGAAGACCGCTTCGTTTCATCACATTCCCAGTGGATCAGAAGTTTACATACACTCAATTAGTAGTTGGTAGCATTGCCTTTTAAATTGTTTAACTTGGGTCAAACATTTTGGGTAGCCTTCCACAAGATTCCCACAATAAGTTTGGTGAATTTTGGCCCATTTCTCCTGACAGAGCTGGTGTAACTGAGTCAGGTTTGTAGGCCACCTTGCTCACACGTGCTTTTTCAGTTCTGCCCACAAATATTCTATAGGATTGAGGTCAGGGCTTTGTGATGGCCACTCCAATACCTTCACTTTGTTGTCCTTAAGCCCTTTTGCCACAACTTTAGAAGTATGCTTGGGGTCATTGTCCATTTGATTGACCCATTTGCGACCAAGCTTTAACTTCCTAACCGATGTCTTGAGATTTTACTTCAATATATCCACCAAATGTTCCTTTCCCATGATGCCATCCATTTTGTGAAGTGCACCAGTCCCTCCTGGAGCAAAGCACCCCCACAACATGATGATGCCACCCCCGTGCTTCACGGTTGGGATGGTGTTCTTCAGCTTGCAAGCGACCCCCTTTTCCCTCCAAACATAACGATGGTCATTATGGCCTAACTGTTCTATTTTTGTTTCATCAGACCAGAGGACATTTCTCCAAAAAGTACGGTATTTGTCCCCATGTGCAGTTGCAAACAGTACTCTGGCTTTTTTATGGCTATTTTGAGCAGTGGCTTCTTCCTTGCTGAGCGGTCTTTCAGGTCATGTCGATATAGGACTTGTTTTACTGTAGATATAGATACTTTTGTACCTGTTTCCTCCAGCATCTTCACAAGGTCCTTTCGTGTTGTACTGGAATTGATTTGCACTTTTCGCACAAGTACGTTCATCTCTAGGAGACAGATCACCTTCCTGAGCGGTATGACGGCTGCGTGGTCCCATGGTGTTTATACTTGCGTACTATTGTTTGTACAAATGAACATGGTACCTTCAGTCGTTTGGAAATTGCTCCCAAGGATGAACCAGACTCGTGGAGGTCTACAATTTATTTTCTGAAGTCCTGGCTGATTTGTTTTGATTTTCCCAAGATGTCAAGCAAAGAAGCACTGAGTTTGAAGGTAGGCCTTGAAACACATCCACAGGTACACCTCCAATTGACTCAAATGATGTCAATTAGCCTATCAGAAGCTCCTAACGCCATAACATCATTTTCTGGAATTTTCCAAGCTGTTTAAAGGCACAGTCAACTTAGTGTATGTAAACTTCTGACCCACTGGAATTGTGATACAGTGAAATAATCTGTCTGTAAACAATTGTTGGAAAAATGACTTGTGTCATGCACAATGTAAATGTCCTAACTGACTTGCTAAAACTATAGTTTGTTAACATTACATTTGTGGAGTGGTTGGAAAACGTGTTTTTAATTACTCCAACCTAAGTGTATGTAAAATTCTGACTTCAACTGTATTCAGTACCAGTCAAAAGTTTGTACACACCTAATCATTCCAGGGTTTTTCTTTATTTTTACTATTTTCTAAATTTTAGAATAATAGTGAAGACATCAAACTGTTTAACAGATATGGAATCATGTAATAACCAAAAAAGTGTTAAACAAATAATAACAAATCTACAAAGTAGCCACCGTTTGCCTTGATGCGTACTCTTGGCATTCTCTCAACCAGCTTCACATGGAATGCTTTTCTAATCGTTTTAAAGGATTTCCCACATGCTGAGTACTTGTTGGCTGCTTTTCCTTCACTCTGCAGTCCAACTCATCCCAAACCATCTCAATTGGGTTGAGGTCGAGTGATTGTGGAAGCCAGGTCATCTGATGCAGCACTCATCACTCTCCTTGGTCAAATAGCCCTTACACAGCCTGGAGTTGTGATGGGTCATTGTCCTGTTGACAAACAAATGATAGTCAGTCCCACTAAGAGCAAACCAGGTGGGATGGTGTATCGCTGCAGAATGCTGTGGTAGCCATGCTGTTTAAGTGTGCCTTGAAGTCTGCCCCACCCACCCTGAATGACGAGTTGACACTATTTAGTGTTTATTTATAGACTTTGGCGCGCAAAACAAGCGTGTATTTTAGGTTCTGATGGGGTACGACAGCTGAACTAAGCTCATGAGGAGATTGTATCTATATTCAAGAAACAATCATCTGATATATTGAATCTATATTCTATTATTGTATCTATATTATATATATTGTATATATATCTATATTCAAGAATCAATATATCATACATTCTTTGTATACATAATTTGATGTAGCAACTGCTGAATATGGATAATAATACCTCATATTTTGGTGGTGTTTTTAATGTTAATGTCATTGCCCCTTGTTAGGTTCTAATTCTCAGAGTAAATAACTCAACGGACACTATGAAATCTTAACCAAGTTTAATTCTTCCCAGAGAGTCAATACAGCTGCTTTAGACAAAAGCATTTTCACACAAGCACTGATATTTAACCATTTCTCCTCGGCTGAGTCTTCTCCTACCCATCTGAACAAACATTATCTCTACTGCTTGGCAGGTAACGAGGTGATACGTGCCGTACACTTTTATTTCTCCCTTAACGTGACCTGACCTGATCTTGACCCCCCTTCATCACTAATCCATGGCTCTCTCCACTTATCAATGCTTGCCACATATGATCGCATTCCCTGATCCATTTCCCTCTCTCCTTCAGTGACATGAATAAGTATATTTCATATTCTCAGAACCCAACACGCTACATTTACAACTATTTTTAATAACTTCACCAGTAAGGATGTTAAGCACATATTGTTGAGTATTATAATAGTGGTCTTCTTCATACACTTAAAGGAAATTGTATTTGTTTCATTAGTCCATTATTGATATCGTACCAAAATGTTTTGCATGTCAGGAATCAAGTTTTCAATATTTTATATATATACGCTGTATATATAAGAATTTGTTCTTAACTGACTTGCCTACCCCATATATAGATAGAAAGAAAGAAAGAAAGAATGAATCTGGGGGCCCATATATATATGGGCCTCCAGATTCTATATATATGGGGTAGGCAAGTCAGTTAAGAACAAATTCTTATTTACAATGACGGCCTACCCCGGCCGAACCTGGACGATGCTGGGCCAATTGTGCACCACCCTATGGGACTCCCAATCACAGCCGGAAGTGATGCATCCTGGATTTGAACCAGGGACTACAGTGATGCCTCTTGCACTGACATGCAGTAACTTAGACTGCTGTGACACTCGGGAGTTTCAACACAACTTTCGAAATACAGCTGTATGATGCATTTAGCATAATATGATGCCAAATCAAACTTTATTTGCCACGTGCTGAATACAACAAGTGTAGACTTTACCGTGAAATGCTTACTTACAAACCCTTAACCAGTTCAAGAAGAATACATTATTTACCAAGTAGGCTAAAATAAAAAGTAATAATAAAAAGTAACACAATAAGAATAACGAGGCTATATTTACAGGGGTGCACCGGTACCTAGTCAGTGTGCAGGGGTACAGGCTAGTTGAGGTAATCTGTACATGTAGGTGGGGGCAAAGTGACTATGCATAGGTAACAAACAAACAGCAAGTAACAGCAGTATACAAGAGGGGGGTCAATGTACATTTTCCGGTGAAATTTTTTATGAATTATTCAGCAGTCTAATGGCTTGGGGGTAGAAGCTGTTGAGGAGCCTTTTGGTCCTAGACTTGGCGCTCCGGTAATGCTTGCCGTGCGGAAGCAGATAAAACATTCTATAACTTGGGTGACTGACAATTGTATGGGCTTTCCTCTATTATATAGGTCGTTCGCCCAACCCTTCGCACAGCCCATGCCAAATCTTTTCAGTCTCGTGGGGGGGTTGTCGTGCCCTCTTCACGACTGTTTTGGTATGTTTGGACTAGAGGTCGACCGATTTTATGATTTTTCAATGCCGATACTGATACCGATGTATTGGAGGACCAAAAAAAAGCCAATGCCGATTTTACTTTTTTTTTGTAATAATGACAATTACAACAATACTGAATGAACAGTAACTTAATATAACATCAATTTAGCCTCAAATAAATAATGAAACATGTTCAATTTGGTTTAAATAATGCCAAAACAAAGTGTTGGAGAAGAAAGAAAAAATGCTATATGTGCCATGTAAAAAAGCTAACGTTTAAGTTCCTTGCTCAGAACATGAGAACATACGAAAGCTGGTAGTTCCTTCAATATTCCCAGGTAAGAAGTTTTAGGTTGTAGTTATTATAGGACATTTTCTCCGTATACCATTTTTGTATTTCATATACCTTTGACTATTGGATGTTTTTATAGGCACTTTAGTATTGCCAACGCACTGTTCCTAGGCCGTCATTGAAAATAAGAATGTGTTCTTTAACTGACTTGCCTAGTTAAAAAGATTTAAATAAAGGTGTAAAACAAAATGGCCAAATCGGTGTCCAAAAATAAAGATTTCCGATTGTTATTATAACTTTAAATCGGCCCTAATTAATCGGCCATTCCAATGAATCGATCGACCTCTAGTTTGGACCATGATAGTTTGTTGGTGATGTGGACACATTACATTACATTTAAGTCATTTAGCAGACGCTCTTATCCAGAGCGACTTACAAATTGGTGCAAACACCTATGACAACCAGTGGAACAGCCACTTGCATCTAAATCTTGTTGGGGGGGAAGAAGGGGGGAGAAGGATTACTTACCCTTACTTACCCTATCCTAGGTATTCCTTGAAGAGGTGGGGTTTCAGGTGTCTCCGGAAGGTGGTGATTGACTCCGCTGTCCTGGCGTCGTGAGGGAGTTTGTTCCACCATTGGGGGCCAGAGCAGCGAACAGTTTTGACTGGGCTGAGCGGGAACTGTACTTCCTCAGTGGTAGGGAGGCGAGCAGGCCAGAGGTGGATGAACGCAGTGCCCTTGTTTGGGTGTAGGGCCTGATCAGGGCCTGGAGGTACTGAGGTGCCGTTCCCCTCACAGCTCCGTAGGCGAGCACCGTGGTCTTGTAGCGGATGTGAGCTTCAACTGGAAGCCAGTGGAGAGAGCGGAGGAGCGGGGTGACGTGAGAGAACTTGGGAAGGTTGAACACCAGACGGGCTGCGGCGTTCTGGATGAGTTGTAGGGGTTTAATGGCACAGGCAGGGAGCCCAGCCAACAGCGAGTTGCAGTAGTCAAGACGGGAGATGACAAGTGCCTGGATTAGGACCTGCGCCGCTTCCTGTGTGAGGCAGGGTCGTACTCTGCGGATGTTGTAGAGCATGAACCTACAGGAACGGGACACCGCCTTGATGTTAGTTGAGAACGTCAGGGTGTTGTCCAGGATCACGCCAAGGTTCTTAGCGCTCTGGGAGGAGGACACAATGGAGTTGTCAACCGTGATGGCGAGATCATGGAACGGGCAGTCCTTCCCGGGAGGAAGAGGAGCTCCGTCTTGCTGAGGTTCAGCTTGAGGTGGTGATCCGTCATCCACACTGATATGTCTGCCAGACATGCAGAGATGCGATTCGCCACCTGGTCATCAGAAGGGGGAAAGGAGAAGATTAATTGTGTGTCGTCTGCATAGCAATGATAGGAGAGACCATGTGAGGTTATGACAGAGCCAAGTGACTTGGTGTATAGCGAGAATAAGAGAGGGCCTAGAACAGAGCCCTGGGGGACACCAGTGGTGAGAGCGCGTGGTGAGGAGACAGATTCTCGCCACGCCACCTGGTAGGAGCGACCTGTCAGGTAGGACGCAATCCAAGCGTGGGCCGCGCCGGAGATGCCCAACTCGGAGAGGGTGGAGAGGAGGATCTGATGGTTCACAGTATCGAAGGCAGCCGATAGGTCTAGAAGGATGAGAGCAGAGGAGAGAGAGTTAGCTTTAGCAGTGCGGAGCGCCTCCGTGATACAGAGAAGAGCAGTCTCAGTTGAATGACTAGTCTTGAAACCTGACTGATTTGGATCAAGAAGGTCATTCTGAGAGAGATAGCGGTAGAGCTGGCCAAGGACGGCACGCTCAAGAGTTTTGGAGAGAAAAGAGAGAAGGGATACTGGTCTGTAGTTGTTGACATCGGAGGGATCGAGTGTAGGTTTTTTCAGAAGGGGTGCAACTCTCGCTCTCTTGAAGACGGGAGGGACGTAGCCAGCGGTCAGGGATGAGTTGATGAGCGAGGTGAGGTAAGGGAGAAGGTCTCCGGAAATGGTCTGGAGAAGAGAGGAGGGGATAGGGTCAAGCGGGCAGGTTGTTGGGCGGCCGGCCGTCACAAGACGCGAGATTTCATCTGGAGAGAGAGGGGAAAAAGAGGTCAGAGCATAGGGTAGGGCAGTGTGAGCAGAACCAGCGGTGTCGTTTGACTTAGCAAACGAGGATCGGATGTCATCGACCTTCTTTTCAAAATGGTTGACGAAGTCATCTGCAGAGAGGGAGGAGGGGGGAGGATTCAGGAGGGAGGAGAAGGTGGCAAAGAGCTTCCTAGGGTTAGAGGCAGATGCTTGGAATTTAGAATGGTAGAAAGTGGCTTTAGCAGCAGAGACAGAGGAGGAAAATGTAGAGAGGAGGGAGTGAAAGGATGCCAGGTCCGCAGGGAGGCGAGTTTTCCTCCATTTCCGCTCGGCTGCCCGGAGCCCTGTTCTGTGAGCTCGCAATGAGTCGTCGAGCCACGGAGCGGGAGGGGAGGACCGAGCCGGCCTGGAGGATAGGGGACATAGAGAGTCAAAGGATGCAGTAAGGGAGGAGAGGAGGGTTGAGGAGGCAGAATCAGGAGATAGGTTGGAGAAAGTTTGAGCAGAGGGAAGAGATGATAGGATGGAAGAGGAGAGAGTAGCGGGGGAGAGAGAGCGAAGGTTGGGACGGCGCGATACCATCCGAGTAGGGGCAGTGTGGGAAGTGTTGGATGAGAGCGAGAGGGAAAAGGATACAAGGTAGTGGTCGGAGACTTGGAGGGGAGTTGCAATGAGGTTAGTGGAAGAACAGCATCTAGTAAAGATGAGGTCAAGCGTATTGCCTGCCTTGTGAGTAGGGGGAAGGTGAGAGGGTGAGGTCAAAAGAGGAGAGGAGTGGAAAGAAGGAGGCAGAGAGGAATGAGTCAAAGGTAGACGTGGGGAGGTTAAAGTCGCCCAGAACTGTGAGAGGTGAGCCGTCCTCAGGAAAGGAGCTTATCAAGGCATCAAGCTCATTGATGAACTCTCCGAGGAACCTGGAGGGCGATAAATGATAAGGATGTTAAGCTTGAAAGGGCTGGTAACTGTGACAGCATGGAATTCAAAGGAGGCAATAGACAGATGGGTAAGGGGAGAAAGACCACTTGGGAGAGATGAGGATCCCGGTGCCACCACCCCGCTGACCAGAAGCTCTCGGGGTGTGCGAGAACACGTGGGCGGACGAGGAGAGAGCAGTAGGAGTAGCAGTGTTATCTGTGGTGATCCATGTTTCCGTCAGTGCCAAGAAGTCAAGGGACTGGAGGGAGGCATAGGCTGAGATGAACTCTGCCTTGTTGGCCGCAGATCGGCAGTTCCAGAGGCTACCGGAGACCTGGAACTCCACGTGGGTCGTACGCGCTGGGACCACCAGATTAGGGTGGTCGCGGCCACGCGGTGTGGAGCGTTTGTATGGTCTGTGCAGAGAGGAGAGAACAGGGATAGACAGACACATAGTTGACAGGCTACAGAAAAGGCTACGCTAATGCAAGGAAATTGGAATGACAAGTGGACTACACGTCTCGAATGTTCAGAAAGTTAAGCTTACGTAGCAAGAATCTTATTGACTAAAATGATTAAAATGATACAGTACTGCTAAAGTAGGCTAGCTGGCAGTAGCTGCGTTGTTGGCACTACACTAATCAAGTCGTTCCGTTGAGTGTAATAATTTCTACAGTGCTGCTATTCGGGGGCTAGCTGGTTAGCTAGCAGTGTTGTTAACGTTACGTTGAGTTAAAAGAACGACAATAGCTGGCTAGCTAACCTAGGAAATCGGTCTAGACTACACAATTATCTTTGAAACAAAGACGGCTATGTAGCTAGCTATGTAGCTAGCTACGATCAAACAAATCAAACCGGACACCAAGGAACTTGAAACTCTCGATCCGCTCCTCTACAGCCCCTGTTCGGGGCCTGTTCGGCCCACCTGTTCCTGTAGTCCATGATCAGCTCCTTTGTCTTGCTCACATTGAGGGAGAGGTTGTTGTCCTGGCACCACACTGCCAATTCTCTGACCTCCTCCCTATAGTCCATCTCATCGTTGTCGGTGATCAGGCCTAACACTGTTGTGTCATCAGCAAACTTAATGATGGTGTTGGAGTTGTTTGGTCACACAGTCGTGGGTGAACAGGGACTACAGGAGGGGTTAAGTACACACCCCTGAGGGGCCCCAGTGTTAAGGATCAGCGTGGCAGACATATTGTTACCTACTCTTAACATCGATGAACAACATTCTCACATAGTTGTTCCTTTTGTCCAGGTGAGAAAGGGTGGTGTGGATTGCATCATCTGTGGATTTGTTGGGGCGGTATGTGAATTGGAGTGGGTCTAGGGTGTCCAGGAGGATGCTGTTGATGTGAGCCATGACCAGCCTTTCAAAGCACTTTATGGCTACTGACGTGAGTGCCACGGGGCTGTAATCATTGAGGCAGGTTACCTTCGCTTGCTTGGGCACAGGGACTTGGTCAGGGAGAGGTTGAAAATGTCAGTGAAGACACTTGACAGTTGGTCCGTCCATGCTTTGAGTACACGTCCTGATAATCTGTCTGGCCCCGCGGCTTTGTGAATGTTGACCTGTTTAAAAGTTGTTTTTTTTCACATTGGATACGAAGAGCGTTATCACACAGTCATCCAGAACAGCTGGTGCTCTCGTGCATGCTTCAGTGTTGCTTGCCTCGAAGCGAGCATAAAAGGCATTTGGCTCGTCTGGTAGGCTCATGTCAATGGGCAGCTCGCGTCTGGGTTTCCCTTTGTAGTCCGTAATAGTTTTTCAAGCCCTGCCACATCCGGCAAGCGTCAGAGCCGGTATATTAATCCTGTATTGACGCTTTGCTTGTTTGATGGTTCGTCTGAGGACATAGTGTGATTTTTATTTTATAAGTGTCTTGATTATTCTCCTGCTCCTCTAGCCTTTAGCTCGATGCGGATGTTGCTGTAATCCATGGCTTCTGGTTGGGATATGTACGTACAGTCACTGTGGCGACGACGTCATCTATGCACGTACTGATGAAGCCAATGACTGATGTGGTGTATTCCTCAATGCCATTGGCTGAATCCCGGGACATATTCCAGTCTGTGCTAGCAAAACAGTCCTGTAGTGTAGCATCCGCATCTGACCACTTCAGTATTGAGCGAGTCACTAGTACTTCCTGCTTTAATTTTGGCTTGTAAGCAGGAATCAGGAGGATATAATGGTGGTCAGATTTTCCAAATGGAGTGCGGGGGAAAGCTTTGTATGCATCTCTGTGTGTGGAGTAAAGGTGGTCTAGGATTTTTCTTCCCTGGTTGTACTTGTGACATGCTGGTAAAAATTTGGTAAAACTGATTTAAGTTTCCCTGCATTAAGTCCCCGTCCACTAGGAGCGCCGCTTCTGTGTCAGCATTTTCTTCTTTGCATATGGCCTTTATAGAGTTTGTTGAGAGTGGTCTTAGTGTCAGCTTCGCTTTGTTGTGGTAAATAGACTGCTACAAATAATATAGATGAGAATAGTGTGGTCGACAACTTATCATAAGGTGCTCTACCTCAGGCGAGCAATACCTCGAGACTTCTTTAATATTAGACATCGCGCACCAGCTGTTATTGACAAAAACACTCACACCCCCACCCCTCGTCTTACCAGAGGTAGCGTCTCTTTTCTGCCGGTGCATGGAAAATCCCGCCAGCTCTATATTGTCAGTTTCTTCGTTCAGCCACGTCTTGATGAAACACAGGATGTTACAGTTTGTAATGTCCCGTTGGTAGGATAATCTTAATAATAGGTCATCAATGTTATTTTCTAACGATTGCACTTTAGCAAGGAGAATGTAAGGCATTGGGAGTTTACTCGCTCGCCACCGGCTTCTTAGAAGGGTCCCCAAGCTGCGTCCCCTTTTCCGGCGTCTTTTCTTCACGCCAAAGGTGTGGATCTGGGCCTGTTCCAGTTAACCTCTTGCTCCTACCCGACACGCAGGCGTCCCATCTAGACATCTAGACATACGCTAAATGCTAATAGCACTCGTTAAAACTCAAAACGTTCATTAAAATACACATGCAGGGTACTGAATTAAAGCTACACTCGTTGTGAATCCAGGCAACAAGTCAGGTTTTTAAAATGCTTTTCGGCGAAAGCATGAGAAGCTATTATCTGATAGCATGTAATACTCCAAAAGACCCACAGGGGACGTAAACAAAATAATTAGCACAGTCGGCGCTACACAAAACGCACAAATAAAATATAAAACATTCATTACCTTTGACCATCTTCTTTGTTGGCACTCCTAGATGTCCCATAAACATCACTATTGGGTCTTTTTTTTTTAAATTAAATCGGTCCATATATAGCCTAGATATCGATCTATGAAGACTGTGTGATCAATTTTTTTTAAAAAGTCGACGATAAACTTTCACAAAACACTTCGAAATACTTTTGTAATGCAACTTTAGGTATTATTAAACGTTAATAAGCGATCAAATTGATCACGAGGCAATGTATATTCTATAGCTGTACGTCTGGAAATAATGTCCGGGTAAATCTCAACCAAAATATCCGGTCGGAGACCGGAAGAACTGCGTTGCCTCGTGTCTGTTTGACCAAGAAACAAATCGTAGGCAAATGACAAGAGTGTTGACATCGTGTGGAAGCTGTAGGTATTGCAACCTCGGCCCCATTTAATGTGGTTCACGTTTAACAATGGGTTGAAGTGGCGCATGGATATATTTTCCCATTTTCAGTGATCAGATTTACCTGCACTTTTCGATTAAACACACGTTCTGTTATAGTCACAGCTGTGATTTAACCAGTTTTATAAACGTCTGAGTGTTTTCTATCCACACATACTAATCATATGCATATACTATATTCCTGGCATGAGTAGCAGGGTGCTGAAATGTTGCGCGATTTTTAACAGAATGTTCGAAAAAGTAGGGGGTAGGAGTAACAGGTTAATGCAGGATATCCTTATCGTCGGACTCGTTAAAGGAAAACGTTTCTTCCAGTACTTGGTTATTTTCGGTCATATTAGACGGTAGCAGCAATGTTATGTACACAATAAGGTTTAAAAAATAAGTTCCAAAAATGACAAAATTGTACAATTGGTTGGGAGAATGTAAAACATCAGCCATGTTCTTCGGCTCCATCTTGTCATTCATGTTTTAAAAAAGCATCCTACTGGCTGCATGGCATGGTGGAACAATATGATGGAATATGCAGAATGGTTGGCCTGTCAGTCTCAAGGTTCTCCTCTCCAGAGCTGATGGCCTTTATACCTACCGTAGACAGGAAACCCAGTTTCTCCTCTACATCCTAACCCCCTGTGACTCCACACCACTGGATTACCTCATCCCTCATTGGTCAGTCCCTCTCACGGTTCCAATTAGTGTTTCCTGCTTATGACTACTAATGTTATTGTCCTCAATGTTTTTCTTTACTGTAACACCAGTGTTACACTAGTGTATACATCCTGATGGTATACTAGGGAAAGTGTGTTTTGAGTGAGTACTTCAACAAGAATCAACAACCTCTACATAATTAAGACAGTTGCTCTGTGAGAAGGTGTACACCCATGTTCTCATTAAGCCAGTGTTATGTAAATGCTGGCTGGAAAGTACAAGTGGCCTAACCTTGGCTCTAAGTCGGAGCAGGTTCACTGGAGGCCCAGCGAGACACGGGTGCCATCTTGGGTAGACGGATAGAGAAAAGTTAGAGCCTTTTGGGTAAAAAGTCAATGGAAATGCGCCATGTCCTTTTTTTCAGGCCTATCGCCAGGCTATCAGACTGTTGAGCAGCCATCACTAACCATCTACCAAGTGATGCTCACTCACACAAAACACACACACTAACACACACACACACACAACCAATGCTGTTGTCCCATTTTATAGAAACATTAAACCACTGGACACTTCCCGTTTCACCTTGTGTATTTAAATACTGTATTCTTCATAAGAGAATTATGTTCTCCAGGTACATAACCCAATTTAATTATATTACTCTCAGTCTGCAGACCAGAATGTGTAAGATCCTGGTGGAATGAAACAGACGGAGGCCCAGCTAAAATAGTCAAAAAGGTTTATTCACAGGAACGTTCCAAAGTCAAGAATACAAAATAATTCATTTTATACTAACTTCTCACGCCCACACATACGCACACACATACACACAAACATACGCACACACATGTCCTGCTACACACACACTGTCTGTCTCACTACCCAGCCGACAGAGATAGTGACCTTGTCCTTGAGACGTACTCCCCGTTCGCTCCCAAATCTCTAGTCAGTTCGGCACCAACTCGGACAGTCTGTGTTTAAAATACAATAAAGACATATTGTTTTACCCTAATTCTGACTAGGACTACACATTTATTGATTATGATTTTATACATTGTAATCAATTCCATACAATTATATGTTTCAGGGCGGAATATTCTAATCATTCAATTAACAGGCAATTCTCACCTATATCAATTCTCGATATGGCTCATTCTAACATCTCTACCACTTTACATCACATTTTAGTTACACTGTTTATACTGTTAGGTTCTGAACAAACAGACTAAAAACTCAAACGGAAGACTAGAAAAAGCTCAAAGCAAGTTTAATCACCCACTGGGTCAAACAGCTGCAAAAGACCAGGTATGATTACACAAGCCGCAAGTGTTTATACCCTCCTACTAGGCGGAGTCAACTCCTTGCACATCTAGACAGCCAATACATCTCTGTTGCTAGGCAGGAACTTAATTGGTTCCTCTCACTGGTGTCATCATGGCCCTGCCTGATGCTAGAACCTTTGTGGGCGTGGAAGGATATGTGTGTGGGAAAAGACTGTTTCTTCTCACTTCATCTGTTTATTTGACCTCGGGCCGAATTCCTCGCTCCTTTCTGTCCTGTCTTTTATCAGTAACTAAAACCAGATTGTTTTCCTTTGCCGTTCTCCTTAGGAGCGTTGATATTCAACAATGGTTTACGGCACTCGTCTCTCTCATTAACGTTCCATACACCATGTTCCTATTACCCCCTTCATTGACCCCAACCTTCCTTATACATCCAAAGTAATCAATAGTTTACGGCACTCGTCTCTCTCATTAACGTTCCATACACCATGTTCCTATTACCCCCTTCATTGACCCCAACCTTCCTTATACATCCAAAGTAATCAATAGTTTACGGCACTCGTCTCTCTCATTAACGTTCCATACACCATGTTCCTATTACCCCCTTCATTGACCCCAACCTTCCTTATACATCCAAAGTAATCAATAAGATATGGTAACATCAAGAAGTATATTTTAAGCTAGAATCAAACAATACACACTTATTTATATGCTGGGGTAGCAGGTAGTCAGGAGTGTTGGGCCAGTAACTGAAAGGTCGCTGGTTTGAATCACAGAAAAATCTGTCCCTTGAGCAAAGCAGTTAACCCTAATTTATGTTAACCCTAAGTCTCTCTGCATAAGAGTGTCTGCTAAAAGGCAAATATAATGTATTCTTGCCATAGCTCGCTCTAATATTGAATTCTTATTATATCTTGTGTAAATTCATCCGGTGTGTATATATACATATAGATTACATTTAGACTGCTGTTACAGTCCTGTTTGGGTTGTTAATTGGATTCATTACGACATGATTTTATGTTGTCGTTTTTTAAATACTTGTTTGACATTTTACTGCATTCTCAGGAGCTCGTAACAAGCATTTCGCTGCACCCGCTATAACAATCTAAACTGTGTACGTGACCAATAAACTTTGATTAGAATGTATTCTTTTTTCCTGTGCAGCCCAGAGGGTTACACTACAAAGCAGGAAAAAATGAGTTAGTCAGCTAACTTGCCTAAATATGATTTAACTTTATTTTTTAGAAAGCTACGCTTGAAATGGGCATGGTCGACAAACGAAAACCCATATCTAAGTTTAGCTTCTTTTTTTTCTTTTTTTTTTTATGAACCAGAAAATCAATAGTTGTATCTGGTTGCTTATTGAAGTTAGCTGGCTTAATTAATCGTGACTGTAGTATTCCACTCTGGTCCAACCTGAGATTGGGCTCCCGGATGGTGAAGTGGTCTAAGACACTGTATCTCAGTACCTGGTTCGAGTCCGGCCTGCATCACATCCAGCCGTGATTGGGAGTAGCATAAGGCGGCGCACAATTGGCCCAGTGTCATTCGGATTTGGCTGGGGTAGACTCTCATTGTAAATAAGAATTTGTCCTTAACTGACTTGCCTATAAAGGTCAAATAAAAAAACAATGGGCCAGTAGTTTAAAACCTGGTGTGACTCGAGGGAAGTTGTCTACATAGCTAGGAATGAAGCCTCTGTTGTTATGTTAACTGTTTAACATTCACTTCAAGGTTGCATCACCTCAAGGTTGGAGACAGTTGTTGTGTGGTCAATTGTCAGAATATTGATTCCTCAGGTTTAATCCTGAGAAAGGGCATTGGATATCAACAATGCCCTATTATACACCAAATAGATGTGGAGGGTCAACTTGACCTGAGGTGGAACTCTCCTTCTGCCCCAGGCTGCTATTTGTGGGGCACAGGCTCCTCCTAATATGAGTGTGTACAATGTTGATGGTGTCAGTTGGTTGTGAATTGTGCGCAGCTCTCTAAATTTCAACCCATAATGTCTGAACTGGCAGTCACATGTCCTAGACATGTTTCAGAGATGCAGTGTATGGTAGAACAATCAACACCTTGTTTGATGGATAACCATTGCAGAGTTTTCACAACTGTTTCTCTCTTCTTTTTTCTCTCTAGAATTAAACTCTTCAATTCAACTTTTGAGGATGGTGCCCCATAATGCTTGAAATGCTACTCGGCTCAATGTGCTGGGACAGATAGAGCTGACACAACATGTATAACGCTTGTGAAAATGCCAGATCAAGAGAATGGAGCGACGGTGATGGATACAGCTGCCATAGTATGGCTCACTGGGAAAGTGATCCCCCAGCTGGAGAAAGACAGTACCTCACCCAACAGGCAAGGGAACACCAGTGGCTGAACCGTGAGGATGAAGCCGCCGTGCGGGCCCACTACAACTCCCATCAACAAAACTCCCAGATGGACTTCCGTGGACATCGGACACAAGAGACCCAGCCGCCTCTTCTGTATCATCAGGACCATCACAGAAGTCAGAACATAAGGGATAGGCCCAATCTCTATGGACCCTTGAGAGAACCGGCACCTCCTAATGTAACCTTACACTGCAGTGGAGAGAGAACAGTAACGTGGGCTAACCATGAACCCCACTTCCCCAGCAATGACTTTTTACCCCCACTCAACGTCGAAAGAGGGCATGAGGATATTTCCCATCACCATAACACCGACCAGGATTATCTGGTTGGTCGTGGAGTGAATCATAACAATCTCCATTACTTGGAAAGCAAATGGCAGATGTTCGATCCCACCCATTCCAATGGACATGCTAGAGGACATTGCCATGTACATTCAAGGGGACATTTTACTGAATGCTCAAGGGGACGTTCTAGGGGTGGTTCCTGTGGAAATTCTAGGGGTGGTTCTAGTGTATGTTCTTGGGATGGTTCCAGGGGTCGGTCTAGTGGACGTTCTCGGGGTGGTCCCAGGGGTCAGTCTAGTGGACGTTCTCGGGGTGGTTCCAGGGGTCAGTCTAGTGGACGTTCGAGGGCCCATTCCAAAGCAGCCAGCCATGGTATACTAGGACCTAGTGTTCCTTCCCAAGCTATAACACAAAAAACAGATCATCTTCCTGGCAATGTTGCTCTTGTTTCCCACACCCAGACCTCTGTCACCACTGACCAGCAATATGATCCCTCTCCTCCCAAACCTCTCACTGAGACACTTCAGGAAAAACCTCCTCATAAACATAAGATCTCACTCAATGAAATACAGGACTGGCTCCACAGTGTTTTAAGATCTAAAAATGGACCTGTAAATGGGAACAACTCAACACAAGACCCCTCCCAGGCACAACAATTCAGCACAGAGAAGATGGATATTTTACAAGCAGGCAAAAGGCACCTACATAGTAACACCAAAGACAACCAGGCGAGGCCCCTTGAGAGGTTTAGTCCTGAGGACTCCACTATACGGCTGGAGATTAAGTCCACCCCCAGGTGCATGACCCTGACGGCAGTCGCCACCACTCCGCCCCCTGTGGCTATTGTCCCTCCAATGGGTCCACAGCAGTCCCCAGAGCCAATAGAGACAGAGAATACAGGCAATGAGCTGCCATTTAAGATTTTACGGGCCTGGTCCATCAACGAACAACAAGTGGAAAACCTGTGGGAAAGAGCTAAAGATGATGCAAGTTCTCTCTCTGTCCGAAATGAGCCGGTTCAAGTTGAGAGTTTTATGGAGTATGATAAGCCTGTAGATGCATCTGCAACAAGTTCACTGGCATCTACTGGAGAGGACAATGATGAGGTCCTTCAGGTCATCACACAGACAGACAAGAGTTCACCTTCACCATTTGTCCACACCATCCCTCAGGCAACTGATATTGTACGCACCGGAGGTACCCAGACAATCGTGGAAGTTAGCTCCAACGGCGCAGATGAGAGATCTCTTGTTTTGTCCACAATTGCTGAAGTTCAGTTCAAGTTACGTGCGCTGCAGCAACTGGTTAGTTATCGGGAGAAGGCAGCAACAATCACAGAGGCAAAGGATGGTTGTCTAGAAGCCATATTGGAGCAGTATTGGGGCGGGGAAACCTCTAACCTGGTAGAAGCTTTAAAAGATAGAAGGGATAAGGAAATCATGCGAGATGTGTCTGCCTGGGCCGCAGAGGATGAGGAAGCAGTGGTTCTCTTTGCAGTCAGTGGTATATCACTGGGGGAAGTGGTCGAGAAGTTTCCCATTCAAGCGCATGTTGACAGCTCTTCCCAAGTGGGTTACAGGTCATCCTGGTTAAATGTCAACGAGAAGCTGAATGACATTGACAAAGAATCTGGAAGAGCTTGGTCTCTCTGGTTCATACCAGATAAAGCAGAGGAGAGTTCCAAAGTTGTTGGGGGAGTCAAAATGGATGACATCTTCCACAGCAAGATGGAGACTGTGGAATTTCCTGCACGACAACCTGTTGAAGCAACAGACTCAGACCTCAAAACAAACATAGACCTCATGATGGTTGCAGACTCATCAACAGACACAGACCTCCCAACAGATGCAGACTCGGAGACCGAACCCCTTTCCCCAATGATTTTGACCGTCCTCACACCAGAGGATGCTTTGAAACTGCTTGCTGAAACAGAGGCACCAAGCGCAGACCTCACAACACACTCGAACTGCCCAACAAATGCAGACCTCACAACCGACTCGGACACAGACCCCCTTTCCCCAATGCATTTGACCGTCCTGACATCTGAGGATGCCATGAGACTGTTTTGCCAGATCGAAAATGGCTCTGACCTCCAACTCGGGTCCCATGAACCATGCTCTGAAGACAAAGACGAGACAAAGACAAAGCAACCAGAGAATATAGAAAGTGGCAGCTTAGATAAGTCCTGCTACTGTCCTTGTATTATTGAAACTGACAATGGGTTTGAAAGTGGCCTATGCACCAGTTGTCAGAGGGAGAAAGGACTGCAGCAAGGTTCAAGATGCTTAACAATCGCTCAATGCTTTACCCTGTTAGATACAAGCGACAATTCAGATCAGGAGACAGAAGAGGTCCCTAAGGACTCTGGGGGGAAGGCGACTGGGGACAATCAATGCAGGGACAAGAAGCAGATACAATCTACTGAAGAAGAGGGTGATGACAATCAATCCTGTGACAATAAGACAGAGGGAGAAATGCAGCAATGTACAGGTGTCATACCGATCACTGACTTTTTTTTCTGGTCAGATACAATTGAGGATTCAGATCAGGAGACAGAGGAGAACCCTAGTGAACAACATGCTCAGATTGAGGCTCATGCTTCTAATGTTAAAAGGACAGAGCCTGAAACTGATGCCAAAGCACCCTGTGAGTCAGCCAAAGAACATACTACCCAAAGCAAAGTCAGTCCTGGTTCTGAGGATAGGGAAATGCCGCAAGAGAAGGACCAAGACTGTAGGACGAGTACATTACCAATTCCCAAGTTTGAAAACCCCTCTAAGTTAAGAGCTAACATCATAGCAGACAAGTGGTGTTCACCTGTAGAGGACTGTGGTTCACCTGCAGAGAAGTATGACAAAGTTGCTGACTTTGTAACTCAATACAAAACCTGCAACTCAAAGAAAAAAGTCAAAGAAAAAATGGAAAAGGAGGAAACCCTCCATCCAACATCATCTGACAGAAAAAAGCCCAAGAAACGCCATGGGAGAGCAGAGAGGGGACAGTCACCATCCCAACCCCCTAAGAGCTCTGGGGTGAAGGCAACTTTGAATAATCAACGCAGGGACAAGAAGCCACATGCGTCACACAAGAGGAGACATTTGACTGAGAGCGATGAAAGTCGATGCAAAGACAAGAAGCGGGGATCATCAACCGAGAAAGAGCGTGAGGGCAGTCAATCCAGGGACAATAAGCCACCGAAGAGGAGACATTCAACTGAGAAAGAGAGTGAGGACAATCAAAGTAGAGGCAAGAAGGGGAGACTTTCAATGGAACAACTGGGTGAGGCCAGTCAATCTAGGGACAAGACGTCACAGAAGCGGAGAAATTCAACTAAAACTGAAAGCAGGAACTCCAAAGAGTTCCAGTGCCAGTTGGTGGAAAGCGAGAGTGACAGAGGCAGTAAGAAGTCACAGCCGTGCCCTGGGGTGAAAACCCTCCATGTGCTGGGATCCTCATCTACCACTGATCCTCTCAAACTCTCCCTAAACATCTGCAAAAAGCCTTCCACAAATGGCTCACCCTCAACACATACTGAGGAAGTCCCCAAAAGGCCAAAGACTAAAACCACATACAAAACTAGCAGACACCACTCCCCTGCAATGTCGGTGTCTCCTGTTGTCAAAGAGAGGCAGAGGAACGGTGTGAAACACAAGCAAAAAATTCAACCCCTAAAAGTCAGATTGAAAAAGCTGTCCTTACCCAAACATCTTGTCAGGAAAGGTTCACCACCAAGGCAGAAGAGGGTGGAGGATAGAGGAGACCCTCTGAGTTTAGGGGTAATGGTCTCTAAGAATCCTGACTCGTGCAAGAAACTAAAACGTAAGGCAGAGAGCGACTTGACATCCCAACAGATATTGTCAAAGATTCCGAAGGTGTTGAATAGGAATGGGACAGGAAAGTTGTCAAAAAGCGAGCGTGAGCGCGACTCGCTGCCCCGCAAGCCAAAGCTGCCAAGGATTCTGAAGCTTCTAAGAACTCTAGAGGTTTCAAAGGATGGGAATAAGAGAGAGAACAGAGAAGAGACATCTCCCAGTGCTTCACCTGAATCACAAATGCTGAACAAACCTGCAAGAGTGGCACACAAGCCCAAACCTTGTATCAAGCCTGCCAGTCCCAATGGTTATAGCCCAGGTAGTCATGCTTGCTCTAATCCGGCTAGGATATCACAGCAACATGGCAATGGACATTTTGGGGCAAAAGTTACTGCGAGGCAGCAGGTGTTCTCAGATTGGGAGAGCAGCTTTGTCCCGACTCCAACCCCCCGGACTCGTAGACGATCAGGGTGTCCTCCAGAGGAAGTGGGAGGTCCACAGGCCAGTCCCAGGTGCAGCTCGGAGACCAGGATCATTCGACCCATTCTAAAACGTGTCGATTCTCTGCCGAAACCCAAGCGTAATGTCAGCTTTCCTTTGGATCCAATGAACGTGCACTACTTCAATCCCTGTGAATATGAAAATCACGTAATGTTCAACAGATCTTACACAGACCCGGAAGATGCACAGCCTTCTGACGATGAAGAGGAAGATGCTTCTGTGAACTGCCAGAATCTGAAGGAACAGTCCCCTCTTAGGGAAGAGAAGCAGCAAGATGTAGGGGAGCTGAAGCCTGAACCAAGCGCTGCATGTGAAAAGAGCTTCAAAATGAAGCGGGAAATGCAGGAGCCTGCTGCCATTTTGATGAAGAAGAGCATTGTTCAGGCAAAGCATTTGACAAAGTCTCTCCATCATGAACCTCCAAAAGACTCCAAACACTTGGGTAAGGACACCAATCACAAGCCACTGGCAAAAGAAAATTGCATGTATTCCCTCTAAGTTGTTGTGTAATATGTATAGCTAGCATTGGAATTCAAAACAACCACACAGAATAACACACGACAAGTCAATATTTCGATGCATTTGATTGGATTTCCAGTTATTGACAAGTTCTTCTGGTTACAGCAAGAAAAACTGGAGTTGGTTACAAGTGGTCAGAGAAGCAGAGGAAGAGGCCCAATGAAACTGAAGGTACGTCGCAGGCTATGCCAGCCTCACGTGGTAGGCTACTTTTACAATTGCACCAATGATTTCCCAGTATTTCAAACAGAGTTGAATATGTATTTTTACTTTTAGAAAAGTGTCAGACGTAGACCGTTTCATGTTGTGTTCTGATTGGGAATCATCTAGATGAAAGGATATTATGTTATTTATAGGAGCTGGGTAGTGAACTCAAGTGTATTATGTACACAGGCCTGTGAGCCTGGTTCAATATGACCTAAGGAAAATTTGGTGGACAGACAGGTGTATTTTGAAACTCTCACAGAATGGGACTTAATTCATTACCATATGTAATTGATAATTCCATTTTATTTGACTGGGTTGGAATATGTTCTAGCCACGTTTTTAAGTATATGCTGAGGCAGTGTTCCCAGGATCCTGTGTACATTGAATAGACTTTTGAACTGAAAAGTTGCCTTACTGATCCTTCATCTCCACTTGGAAAGCCACTTGCTGGGGGGACGGCTACTTCCTACAGTGCTAATGTGAATATTTATCACCTGCTTTCTTATGCTTGCCTCTTAGGTACCTCTCAGAATGCAAGCCTCCCTCACGGTCACCATCCAGGTTCCTCTCAGAATGCAAGCCTCCCTCACGGTCACCATCCAGGTTCCTCTCAGAATGCAAGCCCCCATCGTGGTTACCATTCATCCTCCAGCCAAGGGAGAAGAGTTGAGCCAATGGCCAGTCACCATAGCTCTCCTGTCGGCGAATGGAACGAGCGGTGGTCAGGAGATTTGTAAGCATATCAGTCGGCCCTGACAGGATACACGAGACGGGAACAGTAGTTGATGGCAACTGGCAAAGATAATACTTTTACCTCAAACATGACATTACTCATATGCTGTTCTTTAAAAAAAAAACTTAACATTACAGACAGCCATATTTAGGCTACATTATGCAGTTTACTTTTCTACATGTTTTTATCTGTTTTTAAATGAATAGACATCTGATTTCTCTCCCTATAATAGGTTCGGTTAGCTGTGGTTGAAACTGTCAGACGTATGTTTTATATACTATGTGTTACTGTTACTCTTGACACCTGAGGGTGATTGGTGTTCGGCTACTCGTACTCTTATAGTATTGTTTGCCTACATTGTTAGAGCGTCACAGTGATGGAATCATCATAGTGATGGTATTGTACATAGTATAATGTTTGTTTACAGTCTTTTTTGATTGACTATTTGTTTTATTGCAGCCAGAACCAAAGCTAAAGGGGAGAAACCAGACTGAGCTTATT
Organism: Oncorhynchus keta; assembly: GCF_023373465.1. NCBI lineage: Eukaryota > Metazoa > Chordata > Actinopteri > Salmoniformes > Salmonidae > Oncorhynchus > Oncorhynchus keta. Next base: position 43,044,781 of record NC_068433.1, read on the forward strand.
GTTTTATGCGATTCTGCTGTCTCATACACAAAGAAATGTGTCAATTGTAACATGTTTTTTTTTTTAACACTGGTGATAAAATGAATCCTAGATATCAGTCATCAAATAATATTTGAAGCCATTGTCACTTTGTTTGATGTGGTTCCTTGCACTGGGTTTATAGTTATCTGTGGCAGTAGATGTTGCTTATAGTTAAATTCAACTACTGCTAATGTTTTGGGTATTGTGGAATGGTGTGTACTTTACAGGTCACTGGTTTTATACTTCGTCTTAAACATTTGGTCGAAATGCCATTTTTGTTTTTCAGTTTTTGTCCGTTTTGATATTGTACCGTTTTATTTCACCTCTGATGTTTACTGTGTTTTTATGGCACTGAACTAATATAAAAATACGTTTTTGTTGGTACCTGTCCTCTCAAGACTACACAGCATCCAAGGAAGAGAATTGTAGTGTTATTTACCCTTCACCACCAGCCAAAGACCACATTTGAGACACACACAGTTACGCCACCAGAGGGAAGCAAAGTACAATGTTAATGTTCCTTTCATTTCAGTCACTCGCTTGTGCAATGCTTCTCCCTTCTCCTATGTGTTGAGACTTGAGAGACTCACATAGGTGAGTGGATCAGAACAGATAACAGATCTTCAGTCATGTTTTCTGTTTCTACACAACACTTATTGTGCATTTATTGAAGAAAGCCAAGCGGAAACTGCTGCCTACAAGGACCAAGGGTGGTGGAGGCCTGTTGAGAATGTCTAGAATATATAAGGCATGAGGGTGTGTGGTATATGGCCCGCGTTGTGTTATGCCTAAGAACAGCTCTTAGCTGTGGTATATAAAATAAAAATCCTTTATTTAACTAGGCAAGTCATTTAAGAACAAATTCTTACAGCATGGATTTGAACCAGGGTGTCTGTAGTGACTCCTCTAGCACTGAGATGCAGTGCCTTAGACCGCTGCGCCATTCAGGAGCCACAAAATTGGCCATATACCACAAACCCCCGAGGTGCCTTATTGCAATTATAAACTCGTTACCAAAGTAATTAGAGCAGTACAAATAACTTTTTGTCATACTTGTGATATACGGTCTGATATAACAGCCCATCAACATTCAGCCCATCAACATTCAGGGCTCAGCCCATCAACATTCAGGGCTCAATCCACCCAGTTTATAATAAAATATCTCTTCACGAGTTGAAAAGTCCTAAACTTACATACTTGATGTCAGCTTGCTTTTGTTTCTGTTTTCCTCAACCCCAGTTTTTTTTCTTAATAGGCTACAGGATTCTGTACATGGCGGACCTTGCCTGGGGGATCGTAGGGTTCAAATCCAGCCAGTATTCAGCCAATGTAATGGTAGCCTTTCTCTTCTATTCTCCCTGTTCTCCCCTTTCATTTCTCAGACTCTGTGACAGGAAGACAGGTTCTCAGCAAGGGGTCAAAATATCACACTGTCCTCTGACTGGCTGTAAACGAGCTGTGTGTGTTTTGATCTCAGCTGCGCAGGTGTCAGAGGAGAGGCACTGGGCTGTGGAGGAAAAGGCCCTTCCCAGCACAGTGCTAAAACTCTCATGGTCATTAACCTCACCTCGCCAGTCATTAACCTGAGGAAGTCCATTGTGTTTGTTGCATGGGATAGGAATATTGGGGAAATAACAGGCTTAATACTGTATGTTAGGCCCATCTCATGAGATAATGTCCATTATAAATAATTGAATTAACCTTAATCAATTCTGAGAAAATGAAACAGCCTGCAGAATATTGATTAACATGTAGACAACATACAGTGCACATTATCCACCTAATGTATGCATCAGATTTGATTTGAATGTCCCGCCCTGCCACGCGTCGAGCCTCCACCCTCGCGAGGCATGGAAGCAAGCACTCACACACTCCGAGCTCATCCCGTTCGGTTCGATCAGTACTGTCTGTGCGACCGAGAACCAGCAAGTGTTCTCTTCGATATTTCAATCAATTTAAATATATATATTTGACGAAGAGGAAACTAATTTAATCTTGCGTCGGAGCAGTATTATTCTGCCATTTACAAAGACTAAAGGATAGTTTTAAAACCAGATTAATTATCGCTATGTAGATGTCTCGGTTGGAGTACTAGGAACGGGAGGACACTGATCTGTGTTCCAAGATGAGTGGGACCAACGCGGCGTCTGGAGCGGCGCCCTGCCGCTTCGCTCACTACTTTGCGATATGCGGAATAGACACCGAAACTGGGCTGGAACCGGACGAATTAGCCGGTAAGATTACTTACTTGTTGAAATTAACCTTTTCCCTATGAGGTAACTATACAAAAACAACTTTTTCTTTAAACGGACGATTTCAATTTAAACTAATACACATGAATGTTAGTGACATTATCAGTGCATATAATTTATTTGGAACAAAGTTTACAGTCTGAAGGTCATAAATGATGTGCTGTGTTTAAAAACAACATCATTAGGACAATGGCTACAGTTGCAGCCTGACATCACCTTGTTTACATTATTGTAGTCTCTGGTAAACTGGGTTAAAGGTATTGGGGACATTTCGCCACTTGTTTGTCAGACCTGTCCTTGCTGATTGTGTGGACTAAAGAGAGAGTGAGAAAGCAATGGCTATAATGTTGTCATTTCAACGATAAAACGCCAACACTTCTCATGAGGCTGGTGTTTCAGTGCAGAACATTGGAGGCTTTTATGATGTTTTTGTTTACAAAGGCTGCTACTAAGGACAATCATTGTTATTTGAATAATAAAATAGTTAACACCCCCCATTAACCCGTCCTCCGTCAAGAAGAGCTGAAATTCTACATCCGCACATATTCAAGGTTCAATCAGCTTTGGACCCAGGTCCTTTCTCTGTTTAGTGAGGCTGTGTGTTTGTTCAGTGCAATTGCAAGCTCTCAGGTCCAGTATTGATTTCAGGGTCGCCCCCTTCAGTTTTGCATCAGTGACTGAACAAAGTGCACAGCCCCCTAAGCACAAAGTAGAGACCCTCCATCGATCCTTTGCCAGCCCCCCACTGGGCTGCGTTCAGGGGCCAACTGGGCTGCGTTCAGGGGCCAACTGGGCTGCGTTCAGAGTCGCTGGAACACTGCCAAATTGCAGTGCTCTGGTGTTGCAGCATGTTTTTAATTTGTTTGCAGCCTGTTCATATTGAATTACCCGGCAGATTCCGACTCTTATTCTCCTGTTGAATATGAACCTTTCCTCTGTGACATAATACTTCTATAGGAAAGGGAGCTTTCTTTGACATTGAGAGCTTTGCACATGTGGTTCTGTTGGATGAGTAGACAGTGTTACCGTGTGGTCGCGTCATACTGTTGTTGCATATGTATACTTGACGGTCTGTGTGTGTGTTCATGGAACAGCCTTACCTGAAGTGAGTGAGCTGTGATCGCTTCTGATTTGAATCCTTTGTCCTTCGGGAAACAGCTCTTCTAGTACTTTCCAAGCACAAGACTCTAGAATGGGAGGATTCAGGATTCCTTTAGTTGCGTGTTTAATCAGACACATTTAGCCTCTCTATGGGGGCAGGATGTTAGGACAGTCAAAGAGTGCTGTCAGGGTGTTATTTTGTCGCTAATCGTTTGATTCTGTGAGGATTCGTTTATGACACTGTGGGATGTTCCTGTCTCGTCTCTATAAATGTGTGTGTGTGTGTGTGTGTTGTCTCTGTGATTAAGTTCATGTTTCTCTTTATCTGCTTGTGGTTAGGTCTGCATCGGAACCATTTGTTGCCAGTGTGTGTGTTGCTCTCAGGCTGTGGCGTGTCGTTGATCCTCAGATGTGACACGGCTGAGCATCCACCACACTGATCCCTTATGCCTCCGTCTGCTGCCCTCACACTGATCACCCCAACCCTCTGAGCATCTGCCTGTGTGTCTGTGTGAAACTGGGGCACAAGTTAACAGTCGGAGGAGTTGAGCCATCAGCTGTTAGGAAAGGAGAGGAAAGGACAGGGTGAGAGAAAGAGATGGCGTGTCGGAGTGATTCGGTAGAAGAGTGGACATTGATGATGCCAGTGTTGCTGTGGATTTTGATCATTCAGAGACTGTGTCTCTGGTGTGGTGACTCACAAAGCATTGTGGGACCGAGTTTTAGTTTCTTTAGGGGATTTGCCAAATCTGTCTCCAGACATTAGTTGAGACGCCACCATCTGTCAACTTTACTGTTCTTATTCCTACATACTACTACTACTCAGCGAAGTCTCTCAGGAAGTACTATACCTGTACTTGGGCATTATGGTACAGTGTGTCTACACGTCTCTGTGATTAGGTTGTGTGTTTGAGGAGTATGGTAGTCTGCTACAACATTTTCTCCGTTGATCTTCTAGTAGTTGACCGTGTGCTGTTGTGGAGGTCCGTTAACGTAGCGCTGTTTATCCACAGACACGGCGGGAAAAGGTCTAGTAGAATCCATTACAGGAGCCATTTGTAGACCGTTATCTCCTCCCCCTCTCCCTCGCCTCTTTCCCCCTCCTCAGCATCCCAATCTCTCCCCAGGGCTTTGTCATCTGCCCCAGTGAACAACTGAACATCCCACACTGACATTAATATGCAATTCAGATTAGGCTGCTCGGTCGCCCATCACTCTCCTCCCCCACGACACTCCTCAGATGGCCGTGATGGATATCATTGACATCAACATGTCGCCACTCGCTATGGGCTTGTTCTTTCTTATCTGTCGCTATAGCAGCCCACGTCTGACTTGTATCCTGTTTTACAGTGGCTGGTTAGGTCTGGGCTGGTTTCGGTCTGATCCACATTAGGCTCAGGCTCGGCCTTTCTTATATTGGGCTATGAATGTGGCTATGATTCCCCTCCTTCCATCCCCCTCCCAGTCCCTTTGTGCGGCACTAGGCCAGTTTCCCCAGGCCCATTGTTCTAGGCACCCGGGCCAGACTTCCTCTGGATTTGAATGCATGCGTGGCTGCTGTGTGTGTGTGTGTGTGTGTGGGGGTGGGGGGTGTAACTTACCCAGTGGATGCCATCTATTTCCCTAGGTGTGTGTAGTATTTTTACATTCAGTGAGCATGGTAGTACCACACTTTTCGTTGGCTTTGACCTCCATTCTTGTCCTTCAGAGATGAAACATTTCCAAAGTGGAGGAGAGTTGAAGTGGGTGTCACGCCTATTAAAGAGATAGTTTGGGATTTTGGCTATGAAGCCCTTTATCTACTATCCCATAGTCAGATTAACTCATGGATACCATTGTTGTGTCTCTGTGTCCAGTATAAAGGAAGTTAAGAGGTACTTTTGCGATCCAATGATAACTAGCGTTAGCACAATGACTGGAAGTCTATGGGAACAGCTAGCATGTTACAAGTGCATCTGATTCTTGGGAGGTAGATAAAAGGCTCCATTGCCAAAATCCCAAAGTATCGCTTTAATGGAGGCACTATAATAGAAGTCTCACTCACTGACTTGTCAGAGTCTTGAAGTGGTTTATATATATCCTGGCTGGTGACTAGAGCGACAGAAATAGTTCCACTCTTACAGAGGCCCGCCACCAATGTGTTGTTTATTCCCTGTATTCTAGGACCAGGTGCATTGTGGTCCGGGGGGGGGGGGGCGCTGAAAAGTGAGAAGGGGTGTGTGCTATTCTGGGAGGCAGGGTTGGCACCAGCTGTAGAGGGAAAGCTATTAGGTCCGTGCTCCTTCCTTGTGAGCCTCCCCTCTCCTCACCCCTTCCTCACCTCGCACCCCTCACTCTAACCCCCCACTGATGGGAAAGACATCCAGGAAAGCATCCATAAATATGAAATGAAGTAGTCTTACCGACAAACACACTTAAGATACAGCCTGTACCAGTACACAACAGATTAACAACAGATGTTTAGGTTCGGCTTTCAGTAAGCAATCCTGCAATGATGCTATGTACTCCGTCAGGTGAGAATGTTCATTTGTAGTCGATCCGGTCTCTTTGGAAGGGGTGTGGAAAGGGGAGAGTCTCTCCATCGGCTCCAGGGTCCCAGACCTCCTCTTTCTCCCCTATCTTTTATCCCTGTCCATTCATCCTTCCTCCCCGTCTCCCTCTGTCATACCTCAGACTCCTCACACCTGTCTATTAATCCTAACTCTCCCACACTAATCTTTCTCCCAGTCACACTCAATTTGCACATGGACAAGTGTCTTCCCACTTCTATTCACTGCATATTATCATGTTATTACCTATAGGATCATGTATGCCATATTTGACACTGACAGATTAAGATGATGGCAGGTAGCCTAGTGGTTAGAGCGTTGGGCCAGTAACCGAAAGGTTGTTGGATCGAATCTCTGAGCTTACAAGGTACAAATCTGTCGTTCTGCCCCTGAACAAGGCAGTGGTTCAGTGGTTACCGCCAATGTTCCCCGGAAGGCCGTCATTGTTCTTAACTGACTTGCGAAGTTAAATAAAGGTTTAAAAAAAGAAGGGAAAAAGGTTGTCTAAGTGAAATCTTAAGTAATTCAACCCCATTCATAAACTATGTTGCCTAATACATGCACATATTTACTCGTGTCTGTCTCTAGAACTCTATACGTGTCCCTGGAGAGCAGGGGTGTACTAGTGTTTCTGGTGATATGACCTACACGTTGATAAAGGAATGTAGGCCTGTAGGGACGAGCTAAACTGGGCTGAGGTGGGACAGGGAGTGTCAGAAAGCCCAGTGAAGGAGCCTCACAAAGGGATTTGATGGGCTTTACTGCTGTCCTTGGCCATCTGTCCTCCAGGGGCCAGTCTGGAAGTCAGCACAATGCAGCCCTTGGATAATGCTAATACAACACTGGCATATGCTAATGATGACACAGGCCAGCGCTGACGCACGCCCTTGTTGACATATGCTAATGGCCATGTAGGAATCTGATAACATAAACCCATAGCCTAACACTTATGCTAATTCATATTAATAGGTCAACATTGTGGCAAACACCTTCTGTTCTCTGGTCATGTGACCAAGGGGTTTTCTCTAGACAAAGGAGAGGGGAAGCTAAATGTCCTCCATAGCTTTTAATGGTCACACATTGAATTATTTCTTCTTCCCACTCTCTTCTCTCTCGTATGAGTTTTTCTTTCTCTATCTATCTCTCTCCCCCCCCCCCCTCCTACACCCCCCCGTCTCTCTGTCTCTCTCTCTCCTCCCCCCTCCTCTCTCTCTGTCTCCCCTCTCTCTCTGTCTCTCTCTCTGTCTCTCTCTCTGTCTCTCTCTCTCTCTCTCTCTCTCTCTCTCTCTCTCTCTCTCTCTCTCTCTCTCTCTCTCTCTCTCTCTCTCTCTCTCTCTCTCTCTCTCTCTCTCTCTCTCTCTCTCTCTCTCTCTCTCTCTCTCTCTCTCTCCTCTCTCCTCTCTCCCCCCCTCCCTCTCTGTCTCTCTCTCTCCACTGTGTAGCGATTTCCTCCATCTCTCTATGCCATCGTCTCCTGTTTGTAGTAGTGTGATCTGTAGTCAGTCCAGTGAGCTAGGCAGTAGGTAGAGCTGTCTATCGGTAGGCTGTGTTAAGCCTGTTAGTTTAATCCATTCAGACAGCTCCTCCAGGCTACACTGAGCAGTGCTCCACGCTTCAACACTAATAACATTTATGCCAAAAAGCAGTGACAATGTCCAGACGCTGAAGTCGACGCGGACTGGAATTCAATGGAGAAAAAAACAATTTGTTTGTTTGGTATAACGCAGGCTACTCTGTCCTTACAGCATAGTCTGGCAAGAAGCTGATTAGATCCATGTCAGGGACACTGTCACCATCGTTACCGACATTGATCACTGTCGACCTGTCAAGTGTTTTAAGTTAAAGGTCAGAGGTTAAAAGGTGTAACCGACCCACCTGATCTTGATGGATACCCAGCCTCGGGGAGGAGTGGGCGATAGGTGGGGCTGCTGTTGCTGGGAGCCTGTTGCCACGGTAGCACCATCGGTCCCCCAAACCCTGCTCCAATCACACAAATACCCCATGACCAGTCTCAAAACGAGCAGTTGATCACTGAGGACTGTGCGCCCTATTTCACACCACTCCCTGTTTGACCCTTGACCCGGTCTCCCATATGCTCCCTCTCTCCCTGGGCTCAGCAACAGCAGACGTGGGAGAATGGGGTTTAGTGGGTGAGGGACGAAGAAATGAAAGGAAAAGGATACCTAATCAGCTGCACAACTGAATGCATTCAACCAAAATGTCTTCAATCAATCAAATATATTTATAAAGCCCTTTTTACATCAGCCGATGTCACAAAGTGCTGTACAGAAACCCAGCCTAAATGGGACAGAGAGTTGTTGTTTTGGTAAGGCCAGCCAGAGGCTTAACGTTATTTATACTGGTGGCCTAGGAGCCTTGTTTAGATAGTGGTGTTCAGTGTAAGTAGGCTATTGAGGAAATCACATTTCTGTGGCTATAAGCTTCTAGCAGATTCTCTTACAGCTTTTGTAGATTGATTGTTCTGAAGTGACACTGACTGTGTTGCTGCTTTTCTGTCTCGTTTTCTTCCACTCTGTCTTTTTCTTCTACACTAAAATGACTCTCAGTCCACAATGGGTACTAGGTAAAGACATATTAATGGAAGGTAATGTGTGTGTTGTCGTCGGTTATTTTTGAAGTGCCACCGTTTGTCTGTTACGGATCATGTTTACTGTTTAATACCTCTGAGGTTTGTGGTGTTCCGTATAACGCAGCTCTTTGTATGAGCGGGCCTGTCTTCATCCTGTGGTTAAAAACGACGTTTCTACATCTCTGGAGGTTAAACAACATTACAGTGCCAGTCAAAAGCTTGGACACACTTACTCATTTTTCTTTCTTTTTTTATATTTTCCACATTGTAGAATAATAGTAAAGTCATAAACTATTAAATGACAGATATGGAATCATGTAGTAACCAAAAAAAAGTGTTAAACAAATCAACATTCGCCTTGATGATAACTTTTGCACACTCTTGGCGTTATATCAACCAGATTCATGAGGTAGTCACCTGGAACACATTTCAATTAACAGGTGTGCCTTGTTAAAAGTTACTTTGAGGAATATCTTTCCTTATTGCGTTGGAGCCGATCAGTTGTGTTTTGCCAAGGTAGAGGGGTGGTATGCAGAAAATAGCCCTATTTGGTAAAAGACCAAGTCCATATTATGGCAAGAACAGCTTAAATAAGCCAAGAGATAGGACAGCCATCATTACTTTAAGACATGAAGGTCAGTCAATCTGGAAAATTTCAAGAACTTTTAAAGTTTATTCAAGTGCAGTCGCACAAACCATCAAGCGCTATGATGAAACTGGCTCTCATGAGGACCACCACAGGAAAGGAAGACCGAGTGTTACCTCTGCTGCAGAGGATAAGTTCATTCGAGTTACCAGCCTCAGAAATTGCAGACCAAATAAATGCTTCACAGAGTTCAAGTAACAGATCTCAATGTCAACTGTTCAGAGGAGACTGGGTGAATCAGGCCTTCATGGTCAAATTGCTGAAAAGAAACCATTACTAAAGGACACTAATAATAAGAAGAGACTTGATTGTGCAGAGAAACATAAGCAATGGATATTAAACCTTTGGAAATCTGTCTTTTGGACTTGAGTCCAAATTTGAGATTTTTGGTTCCAACCGCCTCATCTTTGTGAGACGCAGAGTAGGTGAATGGATGATCTCTGCGTGTGTGGTTCCCTCCGTGACGCATGGAGGAGTAGATGTGATGGTGCTTTGCTGGTGACACTGTCTGTGATATATTTAGAATTCAAGCCAGAATGGCCACCACAACATTTTGCAGCGATACGCCATCCCATCTGGTTTGCGCTTAGTGGGACAATCATCTGTTTTTCAACAGGACAATGACCCAAAACACACCTCCAGGCTGTGTAAGCGCTATTTGACCAAGGAGAGTGATGGAGAGGTGCATCAGATGACCTGGCCTCCACATTCCCCCGACCTCAACCCAATCGAGATGCTGTAAGGGACATTTTAATGTTTGTGCTATTCTTATAACTAATAATATTCTTAACTCATTTGTGTGTTCTCTTCATGTGCTGTTCTGTAAACCGATGTCTGTCTTCATGCAAGTGGTTGACTGTTCAAATCACACCTATCAGCAGCTGCAATTTGGCAGTACGCCCAGACATTGTTTTGAGAGCGAACGACCATGTTTTGAGAACAAACTAAATATATCTCCGTTTCAAGGTCTCAGCTTAGAGAGAAAGAAGCCTCGTGAGGTGTTGGTCTGTCACATCTGTTTGTCTGTTATGAAACAGTATTGGTCAGTCACATGAATGAAACAAAACGCTAATGATGAATTAATTATGCTAAATAATGCAAAGACAACTGTTGGAACTGCCCCGAAGAGTTTTCTGACAGACGTGTGTACTATGGTGCATTGTGCAGCGTGTACTATGGTGCATTGTGTTGGTTGGAACCTCTTCAGCGCGCTGACAAATAGACAATGATTCATTTAAGATTGACTTTGAGTGTTCCTGTGTGAGGATTTCCACGCCAATGGTTTGGGTTGAGTGCTCAGTATATGTGGGAACTCCTTCAAGACTGTTGGAAAATCATTCCTCGGCTACCTGGGGCAGCAGGTAGCCTACTGGTTAGAGCGCTGGACCAGTAACTGAAAGGTTGCTAGATCAAATCCCTGAGCCGACAAGGTAAAAATCTGTTGTTCTGCCCCTGAACAAGGCAGTTAACCCACTGTTCCGAGGCTGTCATTATAAATAAGAATTTGTTCTTAACTGACTTGCCTAGTTAAATAAAGGTTAAATATTTTTTAAAGCTGGTTGAGAGTGCCAAGAGCGTGTGTGCAAAGCTGTCATCAAGGCAAATGGTGGCTATTTGAAGAAATATAAAATATATTCTGTTTTGTTTAACACTGCTTTTGGTTCTACAATGTAGAAAATAGTTTTAAAAAATAAAGAAAAATCCTTGAATGACTGGTACTGTATGTTTGTGTGGTGGTCAGCATATGGAAATGTCACCATCTGACATTTCACTCTCTGTGTTTCCATCAGTTATTATTATGCCGTCATCTGTGTCCAAACAGTACTGGCAGAGGAGCCTATTGACTAGGAACAAATGATCTGCCATAATAGAAGTGAGAGCCACACGAATGTGCTGTCAATCACCGTAACCAAATATTGTAGCTTTACACTTTGAGGAGAAGAGGCTAGTGGAATAACTATGCCTCAATAATCCTCATCTGACAGTCAAATGACTGGAGTGTTGTGTGACACTCTTCTCTTGTTGGACAAGACATGGATGCTCTTAAAAGCCACTATGGCTGTGATTGTTCTAGGAATATGTCCCCTTTTGGAAGGGATTGAAGCTGGACTTGAACAGACACTGTAGAGTGCCATTGTTATATTGTCAATCTCAAGAGCACTTGAAGACTTCCTGTGGTTTTCTACAATGAGTCAGTCTGTACACTCTGCTCAACTATGAGAATCCGGGATGTATGTTACATACAAGCCCACGTCGGTTAAGCCACAATATATGACAATCAGTGGTAGCCTATCCTAGCCTGACTCCTCACTCGCGACAGATTTTAGTCTGAATCTGGCGTATTTAAAGTTGTTTGTGGTGAAAACAAATTGGTCAACGATTGGATCGTCTATAACCAATCAAAGTATCAAATCCAATTTTGTACTTCGAAAACGCCGCTTCACCCCGTGTGTTCTGTCTCTGGCCCAACCCATTGGTTTCTGGGACCAATCGGATCGCTCGAATGTGTTCATATTCGGTGAAGGGTTGGGGAGTATTGTAATATCCAGACTATGGTAATATCCAAAAACAAACATCAGTGAACGTAGCATAGCATTTGAACGGAGAAAGGAGTCTGGGTAGCCAGGCAAAGCCTACCCGGTACATGTAGGCTCCCGAATGGCGCAGCGTAGTGCCAGAGGCGTCACTACAGACCTTGGTTCAATCCCGGGCTGTATCACAACTGGCCGTGATCGGGAGTACCATAGGGTAAATAGTTATGCCATAGGGAGAGATTAATAGATATGCCATAGGGAGAAAGAATGATAGGGTTACAGACGGTGAAGGGAGGTGGGGACTCAGGGAGACAGGCAAGAGAAAGTCATCTCTTGGGAGAATCAAATGAGGAAGAACAGAGAAGAGGTGGAGAGAATTTATAAAGGGCAAGAGAGGGATAGAAATGCAGAAGAAGAAAGATGCTTCTGGATGAAAGCGACGGGGAAAGTCCCTGTCAGATGAAGAGCTGTGTGTGATGTAATGCACGCTGGTTCATTTCCATCAATCACAGGATGATAATAATACTACACCGCCCAGCGTACCTAGCAACACGGGTCACACCGTCAGCAGAACAGCACCCGGCCTCCTCCTCATAATAACGTTGCGCTGTTATATCAGGGGCGCCGGCTGTAAATCTCCTTACGTAACTCACACCCGATAGCCATCACCATGGCAGCCATCCAGGGCCGTCTCCCATGATAGATTACAGCCCAGGGTAGTGGTAGGCTACAGGGGTGCTGGTGGTGCCTTGCGACAGGGCCATCGCAAGTGTAAGGCCATGCTACTGGACAGTCAGGGATTATTCATGTTGCGCAAATCAGGACATTTAAGAGCTGAAATGTATTTCTTACGTAATTTCTGTGTGCCAGCCAGACAAGTTGATGAATGAGAAGAGAAGCATGTTTTTATAGAGATTGCTAGAGTGTGTTAAGTTCACAGACATGCAATATCTGTGGGTTTTAGTGTGGCGGATGTGGTTTTCGAGCCCTTTTCTCATCTGTGAATCTGTCCAACAACCTCTTTGCAATAAGGAATTGAGACCAAAAGCTCAAGAGAAGTTTTAAGTGTTTAATACCAAGGAGACAGTCAGCTGAGTGCATACATTTAGAAAGTTCACAAAGCATCTTATACTCTTCCCTCCTTTTGGTCAACCCCCCTCGTGTAGGCGTCACCTCCCCAGCTATAGACTTTATGACCCCAATGAGTTTCCCTCCTTTAGCCTGTGGAATGTCCATGCTTCTCTCTTTGTTTAGCCAGATGTCAGAATTACACCTCGTCCATCTTCTGTTCTGGGCCTGACCCTGCTATTTGATCCTAGGCAATTTCCTCTTATCTGATTAGGTCAGCCTTTCTAAATGAGTATACACACAGTTTCATGGCCTGAACTCCATTCATACTCCACAGTAATCATTCACTCAACTACAGTTTAACTCGAAAAACGTTACATTTTATTAGAATCCGTGAAATGTCAACATGTATGAATCTCTATTTTAATATCGGTTTTAAATGTACTTAGATACATTTGAGAGAATTTGTGAATATATTTGAAGAGCTCCGGTGTAGCCGACAGTAAAGTTGATTCAACGTCTTGATGGAGACGAAAGCCGAGTCACATTGGCTGTCCAGTCCAGAAGTCCTTTAGGAAAACGACAACCTCCAACAAACAAGCAGGCCCTCGGAACATTCCGGAACATCTATTCGCCATGACAACCCCCAGAATATGAATCTAATTGGTTGACAGTATGGTCTGCTAGGGATTACTTGGAAGGCTTTCTCTGTTGTGGCTGCTGGGATTCGATCTTTCAACATGATGTGTGCCTTCGACAGAGTGTGGGTGTGTTTATGTCTGTCTGGTGACGCTTAGCTGGCCGGTCATGTTGACTTTGTTCTTTGACCGAGCTCCAACTCATCCAGCGACCTGTGCCCTGTGATGAACCCGCTGGGTAAACAATATGTGATCGCAATCAGATAGGACACATTGATCTCTCTCTGTTTCTCTTTCCCTCTCTCTGTCTCGCTCTCTCTCTGTGTCTTGCCACAGGACATTGACACGCGCGTGCTCACACACACGGTCCCCAGGCTGTCTCATGTTGACAGCCTCTGCTGCTCTCTCTAAGGGCTCCTCAGTGGCCTACAGATACACCCCCATGATAAAGACCTGTAATAAGTATCTCCGGGGGGGGCGGTGTCACGGCAGTCATAAAGACTGTGGGTAATCATTGGCTAGGACTGTCTCTTCCCCGTCACATGCTGGTGATTCATACAGAGCGGCGATTATGGAAAAGGATGGCACAGAGAGGGACAATGGGCTGGCAATGCAGGACTAGCGCTAATAAAGAACCCTGTCTGTTCTAGCCATTCTGTTTCTATGTAAAACATACATTATACCTCTGCTGTCTACTCCATGGAAATATAATTAATGATCTGCTGACAGTAGTGATGTGGTGGATTGTCCTTGTGTAGGCTACCTGTACAATGAAGTGGCAAGCACTGAGCATTCCAAATTTGTGAGTGTCTACAATGAATGAAATTCAATCAGATGGTCTATTTTATTGGTGTTTGTATTGTCTGATGATGAGGATAAATAGTAGGACTCTTGGTGTTTAGTGAAAAGGCTCAGACGGATGTTCTGTTCAAGTGTGTCAGATTAGGACTGCACCACTGTTAACATAAACTGAATATCTCAGAGAGAGATGGGGAGGGATGGGGGAGGGAGGGATGAGGGATAGAGATGGGGGGGAGATGGGGAGGGAGAGATGGAGATGGGGGAGATTTGGGGGGAGATGGGGAGGGAGAGATGGAGATGGGGGAGATTTGGGGAGGGAGAGATGGAGATGGGGAGATTTGGGGAGGGAGAGATGGGGGAGATTTGGGGGAGGGAGAGATGGGGAGGGAGAGATGGAGATGGGGAGGGAGAGATGGAGATTTGGGGGAGGGAGAGATGGAGATTTGGGGGAGGGAGAGAGAGGGGAGATTTGGAGATGGGGAGATTTGGGGGAGGGAGAGAGATGGAGATGGGGAGATTTGGGGGAGGGAGAGATGGAGATGGGGAGATTTGGTGGAGGGAGAGAGATTTGGTGGAGGGAGAGAGATGGGGAGGGAGAGAGATGGGGAGGGAGAGAGATGGGGAGGGAGAGAGATGGGGGGAGAGATGGGGAGAGAAATGGGGAGGGGGGAGAGATGGGGAGGGGGGGGAGAGATGGGGAGAGAAATGGGGAGGGAGGGAGAGATGGGGGAGGGAGAGATGGGGGGGGGAGAGATGGGGAGGGAGAGATGGAGATGGGGAGATTTGGGGGAGGGAGAGAGATGGGGAGGGAGAGATGGAGATGGGGAGGGAGAGATGGAGATGGGGGAGATTTGGGGGAGGGAGAGAGATGGAGATGGGGAGATTTGGGGGAGGGAGAGAGATGGAGATGGGGGAGATTTGGGGGAGGGAGAGAGATGGAGATGGGGAGATTTGGGGAGGGAGAGATGGAGATTTGGGGGAGGGAGAGATGGAGATGGGGGAGATTTGGGGGAGGGAGAGATGGGGAGGGAGAGATGGAGATTTGGGGGACGAAGAGATGGAGATTTGGGGGAGGGAGAGAGATGGGGAGGGAGGGAGATGGGGAGGGAGGGAGATGGGGAGGGGGGAGAGATGTTGGGGAGAGAGATGGGGGTTGGGGAGAGAGATGGGGGTTGGGGAGAGAGATGGGGAGGGAGGGAGAGAGAGATGGGGAGGGAGGGAGGGAGAGAGAGATGGGGAGGGAGGGAGGGAGAGAGAGAGATGGGGGAGATGGGGGGGAGAGATGGGGAGGGGGAGGGAGAGAGATGGGGAGGGGGAGGGAGAGAGATGGGGAGGGGGGGAGGGAGATGGGGAGGGAGGGAGAGATGGGGAGGGAGGGAGGGAGAGATGGGGAGGGGGGAGAGAGAGATGGGGAGAGAGAGATGGGGAGGGAGGGAGGGAGAGAGAGAGATGGGGAGGGAGGGAGAGAGAGATGGGGAGGGAGAGAGATGGGGAGGGAGGGAGGGAGGGAGAGAGAGATGGGGAGGGAGGGAGAGAGAGATGGGGAGGGAGGGAGGGAGAGAGAGATGGGGAGGCAGGGAGGGAGAGATGGGGAGGGAGGGAGGGAGAGATGGGGGGAGGGAGGGAGGGAGGGAGAGAGAGATGGGGAGGGAGAGAGAGATGGGGAGGGAGGGAGGGAGAGATGGGGGGGAGAGATGGGGAGGGGGAGGGAGAGAGAGATGGGGAGGGGGAGGGAGAGAGAGATGGGGAGGGGGGAGGGAGAGAGAGATGGGGAGGGAGGGAGGGAGGAGAGAGAGAGATGGGGAGGGAGGGAGGGAGAGAGAGATGGGGAGATGGGGGAGAGATGGGGAGGGAGAGAGATGGGGAGGGGGAGGGAGAGAGAGATGGGGGGGAGATGGGGAGGGGGAGGGAGAGATGGGGAGGGAGAGAGATGGGGAGGGGGAGGGAGAGAGATGGGGAGGGAGGGAGGGAGGGAGAGAGAGATGGGGAGGGAGGGAGGGAGGGAGGGAGAGAGAGAGATGGGGAGGGAGGGAGGGAGGGAGGGAGAGAGAGAGAGATGGAGAGATGGGGAGGGGAGGGAGAGAGATGGGGAGGGGGAGGGAGAGAGTGATGGGGAGGGAGGGAGGGAGAGATGGGGAGGGAGAGAGAGAGATGGGGAGGGAGAGAGAGATGGGGAGGGAGGGAGGGAGAGAGAGATGGGGAGGGAGGGAGGGAGAGAGATGGGGAGGGAGGGAGGGAGGGAGAGAGAGATGGGGAGGGAGGGAGGGAGGGGGAGAGATGGGGAGGGAGAGAGAGAGATGGGGAGGGAGGGAGGGAGGGAGAGAGATGGGGAGATGGGGAGAGAGAGATGGGGAGGGAGGGAGGGAGAGAGAGATGGGGAGATGGGGAGGGAGAGAGATGGGGAGGGGAGGGAGAGAGATGGGGAGGGAGGGAGGGATGGGGAGGGAGGGAGGGAGGGATGGGGAGGGAGAGAGAGATGGGGAGGGAGAGAGAGATGGGGAGGGAGGGAGGGAGAGAGAGATGGGGAGGGAGGGAGGGAGAGAGATATGGGGAGGGAGAGATGGGGAGGGAGGGAGGGAGAGAGAGTTGGGGGAGGGAGAGAGATGGGGGAGAGAGAGAGAAAGAGATATGTGGGAGATGGGGAGGAAGGGAGGGAGAGAGACGGGGAGGGAGGGAGAGATGGGGAGGGAGAGAGAGAGATGGGGAGGGAGGGAGGGAGAGAGAGATGGGGAGATGGGGAGAGAGAGAGATGGGGAGGGAGGGAGGGAGAGAGAGATGGGGAGATGGGGAGGGAGAGAGATGGGGAGGGGGAGGGAGAGAGAGATGGGGAGGGAGGGAGGGATGGGGAGGGAGGGAGGGAGGGATGGGGAGGGAGAGAGAGAGATGGGGAGGGAGAGAGATGGGGAGGGAGGGAGGGAGAGAGAGATGGGGAGGGAGGGAGGGAGAGAGATATGGGGAGGGAGAGATGGGGAGGGAGGGAGGGAGAGAGAGTTGGGGGAGGGAGAGAGAGAGATGGGGGGAGAGAGAGAAGAGATATGTGGGAGATGGGGAGGAAGGGAGGGAGAGAGACGGGGAGGGAGGGAGAGATGGGGAGGGAGAGAAAGAGAGATGGGGGGGCGACGGGGAGAGAGAAAGAGATCGGGAGGGAGGGAAAGAGAGATGGGGAGGGAGTGGGAGAGCGAGAGATTGGGAAGGGAGAGAGAGAAAGATGGGGAGATGGAAAGTGAGAGAATGAGGCGGGTAGAGTGCACAAGAGGGCAAGGGCAGAGCATGAGATTTAAAAGAGCATCTAGGCTTGTGATGAAAAATAACATTGAGGAATAGCTTTTTGATTTTTGTCTTCGTGCAAGCCCCAGTCTTGGTTTGATATATCCTGTAGGGAACCGTCAGTCAGTAGCAGTGTCTGGCAGCACAGATTAACCTCAGTCACTGGGTTCTATTTTTACTCACATTGGCCTTGTCTCAAATGGCACCCTATTCCCTAAATATTGTACCACTTTTGACCAGGGCCCATATGACTTTGGTCAACAGTAGTTCACTGTATTGGAAATAGTGCCATTTGGTATGTAGACAGTCACACTGCTGGAGGACTGTGATGCTGCTAATGCTCTTTTCTGTAACACACACTCAGCAAAAGAAAAAAGCTCCTATACTGTCACGGTGCTTTTCTCCTGCTTCTTAGAAATGTGTTTAATCTTGTAATAGACCTAAGTCCATGAATTGCGAGACTTTAGAATGATTCGGTATTTTCCTATCTGACAAATGTACTGGACAAAATCTGACGGAGACATTCTGCGTTCAGTTCAGTTGAAATATCTCGCTGCTCTTGGCTCTCCGAACCACCTGCTCTCCATTGAGAGGGAATTGGCTGGAGTCTGTAATACTCCGCTGTTAAAATGAGAATGGATTGGAGTGTCGAGATTGTGAATGAACAGTAGTAGCTACTTTATATGTGGATGGGCGTAATCTCCCTCCCGCTGTTAAACATTTATCAGGGCAAACGCCAATGTCATTGTGTGTTGTCCTGGATGAAACAAAAAGTGGAAATCTCTGTTCTCTGAAAGCCTCATTTCCCCACCCAGGGAAATAAGCTCTTTTGTTGTACCTAACTCTGCTCTTCTTTGCTTAATTTGTGTCCGTCTGTTGGCCGCACTGACCGAGCTTGTTACAAAAGGCACTATGCGTTAGGTACCCTGGTTGCATCTGTGCTGATCAAGACCGTAAACGTCAGACTGACTACCTAGCGGCAGTCTGTCCATGTTCTCTGTGGTGTTAGGTTCTTAATTATCAGAGTAAATAACTCACGGACACTAGAGAAGCTCAACCAAGTTGAATTCTTCCCAAAGGGTCGACACAGCTGTAAGTCAGACACAGACCTGGCTGCCCCCGTGGTGGTATTCGTACCCCACTTCGGATGGAGTCTCCTCCTCATCTCTAAACATTGCATCATTCTTGCTAGGCAGGGAGCTAAGTGATATGATCCTTCAGCGGTTTCTCCCCTTATCAGTACTGCTACATGCGACCGTGTTCCCTGCACTCAACACATTCCAAGCTTAGTTGCACCCGCTATATACCTTCCTCCTTACAATCCTTAACTTCTGGTGTAGACCTTCTAAACCTTAGCACTCCATCAGTGACGGGAATAAGTATATTTTATGTGTGTTTCAGTTCATCTTTGTGATGGCCTTGTTTTTTATGTGTTATAAGCTGTAGGTTACATGAAGATGAATGTTACAGTAGACCATAGCAAAGGGCTGTACTGAACTATTCCGAGTAAACATAGATTATTCCCATACGTTAAGGTTAGGGTTAGGGGTGGTGCTGTCTGTTGTCCTTTGATAGTATTCATTGTAGTGCTTGTGTAACATGGATCAAGTCAACCCTTGACCCTCAATGGATCAGCAACACTAACCACTACTCCAAATGACTCCCCTCGTAGGATGGCCAGTAGTGCTGAGCGATTAACCAACATACCATTTTTTTTTTTTGGGGGGTATTAAACAACCATTTGACTGACGTCTGTTCAATTACTTGAATTCCATTTAGTTCAGGTTTTCCTGGGCCCACCGCGTCATTTCTCTAGGGAGAATTCAAATCATTCACGAGAGAGTGGGATGCTGAGCTGAAGGGAATTGTAGTTTTCATTTAAGCAAATATACTCAGTCAAGTTCAGCACAGAAACGTGGTATTAACTACTATGACCATAATCCATTGCGCCTGTTTTTTTTCTGTCTCTGACAGAGATGGATACACTTGTACGCCCGCTACATTAGGTTAGATTCACACCGACCGCATGAGAGAGGAAAAGTACACAACACAACGACGAGAGAGAGGGATAGAGACAGTTCGTGAAAGTATGCCTTAGCTACTTTGAAAAACTAGCAAAACGATGGTTGGGCAGCTCTGCAGCATGCTTAGGCAGGCCAGCCCAGCTAAATAGGATGACTAGACAGTGAAGTATGGGGAGCAGGGAGAATGTTGGCTGGCTGGCTGGCTGCTGCCTGAGTAGAGATGAGATGATGATGGAATAAAAAATAATCAAGTTATTAAATAAAAACAAAATATTTAATTAATTCTTAGTAATTTCCTATTTTTCGATTGCTGTCTACTCGATGTGGACCTGACCGAGACAATGGAATATTTTCAATGTTTTGGCAGTTGATTGTACTGTATTGCAATTGAACTATTTTTAGCATTGGAATTTCCATTCATTTGTCATTATTTAATACTGCATTTAATGTTTGTTTTTTTAATTATCGAAACAGAAAAATGTGCTTTAAAAAAAAAATGATCGAACCAAAAACAAATTGACTTTAAAAAGCACTAATCAATGGAGGCTAGATGAAAAAAGTGGTAGAAAATTCTGAATCCACAGGACATAAAACAATATAGAGGGAAGATGGAGACGTAGTATTTTCATATTTTCATATACAAGTTTCATATTAATTCTAAAGATTTTTCACAAAAGATACCTTAACTCTGTGAAATTGTTATTTTTTAAATTTGAAATGTCAACGGAGCACTGAGAATATACCAATCATTTTATTTTCAAAGCCTTTTACATTTAATTCAGCTTGTCATGCTAACTTAGCATTTTGCGACCCTTGGAAACAACTTCGAAGACGACGACCACTAAATGTAAAATCCTCAAGTTGTTTACGAGAAACCGGCACTGCTATATCAACAGAGCTCGGTGCTTATTATCGGATGTATTAGGTTACGGAATAATCAAATTTATTTTATAACATAAAGTACATTTTTGTCACCAATGCGCGTTTTCACAACCTGCTTGTAATGGAGACAGATGGACTGTTGTATGAGATCTGATGGGGCCTTGGTGAACGCAGAGCTCCACGCCATGGTGATTGATGAAAGGTGTCAGTGGCGTTATGATGGGGGAAGTCCAGCTGTATTATCTTACAGCTCTATCTGATGTGAAGGAAGGTGATGGTGGCTTGTAGTGCTGGCTCGTGGAGGATGATGTGCTGAATTACAACTGGTTCTGATTTCTGAAAGCCTTAATCCATCCACCATTATTTAATCTCTTTTCTCATATATTTTCTCTTTTTCTTCTCTCAGCTTTCCTTCACATCTTATCCAGCTGTAGTCAAGTTGTACGGTGGATGTTGTCTTTATACTCCACTGTTGAGGCCTCAGTCTGTGAGCTGCTTTATGTAAAGTGGCATGCTATTTCAGCTTGTTTCAGGATGCTGCAATCCGTGCCAACACATGAACACACAGATTGTTAATTTGCATGTTGCCTTAGAGAGAGACACACACATACACACACAGTTGCTCAGGTGTCGTTAGGGCTCAGTGATCTGTTTCCTCTCTGGCCATCTGTAGCAGTAAGCATCACCAGGTAGTTGTGGACTGTTGACATTAAACAAGGGATTCTTTGTCTGTTTGTATAAACATTTAGGGGTGAACAAATTATTTACCCTAAGATGTCGCTGGAGAAGAATTCAGCCAATTGTGTTTTTTTGTTCGTTGATTTGCGTTGTTTGTGACTTGTTTTATTATTTTACTTTGTACATAATGTTGCCGCTACCGTCTCTTATGACTGAAAATAACTTAAAGACATCAGGACTGCGATTCCTCACCACGGACTAGCAGAATCCTTTTTTTCTGACGAGTCCAACGCGAAAGGAGGCACTTCTTCCTCGGGAAAGGCCCCGATCCCCGTGATCTGTGTGATCAGGCCCCGATCCCTGTGATTTGCCTAAACTGGACGAGTTATGCGGAAGATGAATCTACCAACGGGACATTAAAAACTGTAACATCTTATGCTTCACGGAGTCGTGGCTGAACGACGACAACATCAACATACAGCTGGATGGTTATACGATGTACCGGCAGGATAGAACGTCTGGTAAGACGAGGTGTGGCGGCCTATGTATTTTTGTAAATAACAGCTTGTGCATGATATCTAAGGAAGTATCAAGCTATTACTCACCTGAGGTAGAGTATCTCATGATAAGCTGTAGACCACACTACCTACCGAGAGAGTTTTCATCTCTATTCTTTGTAGCTGTTTTACATACCACCACAGTCAGAGGCTGGCACTAAGACAGCATTGAATGAGCTGTATTCCGCCATTAGCAAAGAAGAAAATGCTCACCCAGAGGCGGCGCTCCGAGTACTTCAGGGCCTTTAATGCAGGGAAACTTAAATCCGTTTTACCAAATTTCTATTAGCATGTTAAATGTGCAACCAGAGGAAAAAGAACTCTGGACCACCTATACTCCACACACAGAGACTCATACAAAGCTCTCCCTTGCCCTCCATTTGGAAAATCTGACCATAATTCTATCTTCCTGATTCCTGCTTACAAGCAAAAATCTAATCAAGAAGCACTAGATCAATAAAAAAGTGATCAGATGAAGCAGATACTAAGCTACAGGACTGCTTTGTTAGCACAGACTGGAATATGTTCCGGAATTCCTCACTGTGACCATACGTACATTCCCCAGCCAAAAGCCATGGATTACAGGCAGCATCCGCTCTGAGCTAAAGGCTAGAGCTGCTGCTTTCAAGGAGCGGGACTCTAACCCGGAAGCTTGTAAGAAATCCCACTATGCCCTCCAACAAACCATAAAACAGGCAAAGCATCAATACAGGACTAAGATCGAACCGTACTACACCAGCTCTGATGCTCGTCGGATGTGGCAGGGCTTGCAAACCTTTACAGACTACAAAGGGAAGCACAGCCTAGAGCTGCCCAGTGACACAAGCCTACCAGACGAGCTAAACTACTTCTATGCTCGCTTCGAGGCAAATAACAGTGGAGCAGGTTGAGAGTTCAAGTTCCTTGGTGTCCACATCACCAACAAACTAACATGGTCCAAGCACAGCAAGACAGTCTCACGACAAAACCTATTCCCCCTCAGGAGACTGAAAAGATTTGGCATGTGTCCTCAGAAAGTTCTATAGCTGTACCATCGAGAGCATCCCGACTGGTTGCATCACTGCCTGGTACGGTAACTGCTCGGTCTCTGACCGCAAGGCACTACAGAGGGTAATGCGAACGGCCCAGTACATCACTGGGGTCAAGCTTCCTGCCATACAGGACCTCTATACTAGGGACTGCACTAAAAATTGCCAAAGACTCCAGCCACCCTAGTCAGACTGTTCTCTCTGTATTAAGTAAGCATTTCCCGGTAAGGTCTACTACACCTGTTGTATTCGGCGCATGTGACAAATAGAATTTGATTTGATTTTACCCTACCCACCACCCACCCACTTGTCTCTCTCTCTCTCTCTCTGTCGCTCTCTATCTCTACACTTTTCCCCTTTTCATTCTTCCATTTGAAGGCCACAGTATGAGGCCTAGGGCTTGAGGGCCTTATGCAACTGTCCATATTCACCCAGCCCTCCTTCATCAAGGACATTTCAATCACACTCTCTCTCTCTCTCCTTTCTCACTCGTACCACATCTACCCTTTTTCACTCTCTGTAATAAAAGTGACCCCTCTATCACTCTCCTTTGATGTGAAATTACCTTAGCATTGTCTGTTGGTTGTCAATCAACTCATGTGTCCACTCCTCTCAACATACAGGTACCCCTCTCCGAGGTGGCCATGGGGCTTCTATTGGGGTGATGCAATTAAAATGCGTTTATAGGGTTGAAACGAGATGATGTAACCTCACTTCATCCAGGGCCATTAGTCTCTTCACAGAGCGTCGGGATGCGTAACGGGTTGCCATGGTAACCAACGGCTTTTAAGCAAAACATATTATGCCGTAGGGGTGGATGGGTTGTTCGGTAGAGGGAGACCCCACCCCTCCACCACTACAGTCCCATTCTCACTCTGCCTCGGCCTAATTATATTTAGGTCATTTATGTTGGCTGTCAGTTGATTGCCTTTTGGAAGCATCGAGGCAGCAACATATTTGACCCTTTAAGCACGCACACATTCACGCGCACACAGCCACTCAAAGAAAACACATATTTCTCAATGCACAAGTATAGTAATTTTAAGAAATGGTTTCCTTTCTTCAGAGCCCTCACTGACACTACGGACAGCTCTTAGAGACGAATGGATTAAACACTGGCATTCAATGTGCCTGTTTGTGTGATCTCAGCTCTTGGTGGGCTGATAGGGGCTCTTAAAAAGCTACAGAAGGCTCTTACATGGTCGTGCTGCATGGATGTGTGTACAGCACTGTGGGGAGGAACTAGTCTACAGAAGGCTCTGTAATACTACCGTAATTAGTCTGAGGGCCAACCAAGCCAAAGCCTTATCTGTGGATATCAAAGGAGACTGAGAGTTTCAGATGTTTAGTTCCTCTCGCTCTTCTACGCCCCCCCCCGTGCTCCCTCGGTCTTCCTCCCCCTCTCTCTTTTTCTCCCCCACCTCTAACTGATGACAGTTCCCTCTCCTCAAGTGCCGAGGGCCAATCTGCCTCTGAGGAATTGAAATGTGCTGCCAGCATCAGTTTTACCACTGTTATATTTGTTATTTGATTTAAATAAAGTGATCATGAACAATCTACCATGTGATTACTGGTGTAGAAATATAGCAATCCTTTACACCTGATTCAAAACCTCCCGTCTGCCATTATACTGTATATCCTGTTTTTTGACAGAAAGGCTGTTTATTTTGCAGGAACGGCATTGCTAGGCTTTTCGTGGGCAAGATAATGACAAAGATAAACTGAAGGGAAGGGAAATGTTTATATGGAATGTGGCTGGCTGTTTGTGGCTGGTTATTTTGGGATGGTGGAAACGTCAGGCAGGCTGGCAGAGTTTGCCCCTGGAGGTTTGAGAGCTGGCACTTCTCCCTAGTGTACACTACACTGAACTCTACAGTTTTCTCACTTCCTTGTTTATCTCCCTCTTTCACTCACTCTCCTTTGTTCTCCCTACGTCTATCCCTCTCTTTGACATTTTCATCCACACACTCCCTCATTCTGGTCTCCTTTTGCTCTGTGCTCGTCCTCTAAGGCTCTCTCGCTCCCTCTTTCTTTTTTCCCCCTTCACAGTCCATCTGCCATTTGACTTGCTTGCTCTCTGTATTTCTCAGTCCAACAATTCCGCCCTCCCTCTTCAGTGTTCTCTCCTCCTGGCAGGCTCTCTCCTTTCACCTCGCTCTGTCTTTCGACAGGAGGTTGGGTCAGTCAGGCTGTACTCTACTGCAGCTGGCTTCTACCCCTGTGGAAATAAACCATTTGGATGAACCTACATGAACCTTTTATACAAACCCGACATGAACCTAGATGGCTCTTCTAGAGGAACACCTGGCCACCTGAATACACTCAGCTTGGTGGACACTTGAGTCAGTTCAGGCCAGTCATCATCGTCATCATCACCTTGTTATTGCACTGCTAGCTTGAAAACAGCCATCTGTACTGCCCTCATTCAATTGCTTAATTATATGTTGCTCCTGCCCTCATAACATAATTAGGACAGGTAGCTAATAGCCGCCCTACTACAGTTTTCTCCACAGGTCAGTCTGTTTCCCCCTTTCATCAGGTCCCACTTCCAGGATGGGTAGATGTTTTCTGTCCATCTCCTACTTCATGTTCGTTCCCCAGTGCACCACTGACAAACACAGGACTGCCTGTGTGTGTGTGTGCGTCTCAGACTCCAGTGATGATGCCCCGCAGTACTAAACCCCTCCTGGAGTGTCTTACTTTTGTTTATATCCGTTTATCACTCCCGAAACAGCCTGTACCGCCCCTTGCACGGTGTTACAGCCGCCAGCATGCACGCACACCCCCTGCACAGCATGCTGGGAAATCCTAATCCCAGTTGCATATACCTGCCATCTGGGGCATGATGCAAGAGTCACATGCCTGTCATTATGCAAAATAGTCTCGTAACTTTGTTTAAAAGGGAAGAATCGGTGTCTGAAACTGTGTGCTGCCACCACCATGAATTACAATGGTGGAGCTATGGAGTATTAACTTCAAGGTTTCTCTGTTCTGTATCTCCCTTTACAGTAGGGCTGTAATTGCCAGGGGCCTCACGATACAATATTATCACGTTAACTTAGGTGCCAATTCTATGTTAAACATATTGCTCACCATGTCTGTTGCAGGGAGCCTTGAGAAAATAAGTTTTGATCAGTCATGGAAATAAGTGCTGAAAATTGAATTGGGAATGGGGGAGACCTAGTCAGATGGGCAATTGAATGCCTGAAATGAGTCCTCCGCATTTAACCCAACTCCTCTGAATCAGAGAGGTGCGGGGGTGCTGCCGTAATCAACATCCACGTCTTCGGCGCCCAGGGAACAGTGGGTTAACTGCCTTGCTCAGGACCCTATTTTAAAAAGAGGATGGAGAACAAGCTAGTTTTGGTGCAGCTACAGTAAAGTAGCGCAAAATA
Source organism: Oncorhynchus keta (assembly GCF_023373465.1). Lineage (NCBI taxonomy): Eukaryota > Metazoa > Chordata > Actinopteri > Salmoniformes > Salmonidae > Oncorhynchus > Oncorhynchus keta. The sequence goes on from NC_068433.1 coordinate 43,070,812, forward strand.
ATATTGTGGCGTTGTCAAGACGATACGATATATCGTCAAAAATAACATACAGATTTGTAACTGTATCAATCTTCTTCTTTTTTTCTCCAACACTTTAAAGCTCCATCTTTCTCTCCCTCCCCTCCCCTCCCCTCTCTCTCCGAAACAAACGGGGCTGGTGATGCCGTTGTGTCACGGGGAAAGAATGTTGGACAGGTTCCACTGTGGTGAACCCAGCTTAGCAGGGATAGAAGATCTGTTGCGGATGCCTTTTCCCCCTCCTAAATCCCACATCACAAACACGTGTGCCATATGTTCCCCTCTGTTTTGTTCAGAGCCATCAGTTATTCCCGGGTGTAAAAATGCGTCTTGTGTTGATTAATGGGTTGTTACTTCCTTTGTTTTGTGATGATTGTTATATCTATAGTCTAAACAGCCTTTATTAAGTGGCACCTGTACTCACTCCCTTCCTCAGCTACACCTCCACATTAAGCATATGGATCAGCAACACCTTCTAATTGACCTGTCATAGGATCATGTTACAGTGAGTCACTAAGGTGGGATAACTCAACCTGGCTCAACGAAGGACCCCTGGGAGAGTGGTGCATGTGCCTGAATAAAAATGAGTCATCCACACACCAGCTCCTTTCCCCCTTCCTTTCTTTTCTCTCGCGTTCTCCTCACCCTCCTCCCACTAACCCGGGCTCGCATTTCTCTTTCCCTCTGTTTTACCCCTGTCCTCCCTCCCTGCCTCTCTTCTCTCCCCCCCCATGGAGAGAGGAGACAAAGCAGTGGCTGAGAGAATGACAGAGTGGTGACAGCACCGTACTCGGATCAATAGAGGGCTGAATAGGGCCATCAGAGCCAGGCTAATCTGGGCTGTGACACATGACCATTGTGACAACACACACACGCTGCCACTGACAAACAAGCAAGCAGAAAGCAGATGTACACTCACACCAACGTTTTCATGCACACACTGTTCTTCCGTCTCACACTCTCCCACACACACATCCTGCCCGGCACATCAAGACCCCTCATGTTTAGATCATTCATGATAATTAAGAGACTACAAGGTGGCGACTCTGCCCTCTACCCGTTTATCTTGTTGCCAGGAAACAGATGTGGTGCTGCTCTATTGCTGGTTTCACTGAAGCACTGACAGTCTTGGTTGGGTGGGTTCAGCACTGTAGCACTGACAGTCTTGGTTGGGTGGGTTCAGCACTGTAGCACTGACAGTCTTGGTTGGGTGGGTTCAGCACTGTAGCACTGACAGTCTTGGTTGGATGGGTCCAGCACTGTAGCACTGACAGTCTTGGTTGGGTGGGTTCAGCACTGTAGCACTGACAGTCTTGGTTGGGTGGGTTCAGCACTGTAGCACTGACAGTCTTGGTTGGGTGGGTTCAGCACTGTAGCACTGACAGTCTTGGTTGGGTGGGTTCAGCACTGTAGCACTGACAGTCTTGGTTGGGTGGGTTCAGCACTGTAGCACTGACAGTCTTGGTTGGGTGGGTTCAGCACTGTAGCACTGACAGTCTTGGTTGGGTGGGTTCAGCACTGTAGCATTGACAGTCTTTGTTGGGTGGGTTCAGCACTGTAGCATTGACAGTCTTGGTTGGGTGGGTTCAGTACTGTAGCACTGACAGTCTTGGTTGGGTGGGTTCAGCACTGTAGCACTGACAGTCTTGGTTGGATGGGTCCAGCACTGTAGCACTGACAGTCTTGGTTGGGTGGGTTCCCGCACTGTAGCACTGACAGTCTTGGTTGGATGGGTCCAGCACTGTAGCACTGACAGTCTTGGTTGGGTGGGTCCAGCACTGTAGCACTGACAGTCTTGGTTGGATGGGTCCAGCACTGTAGCACTGACGGTCTTGGTTGGGTGGGTTCAGCACTGTAGCACTGACAGTCTTGGTTGGATGGGTCCAGCACTGTAGCACTGCCAGTCTTGGTTGGGTGGGTTCAGCACTGTAGCACTGACAGTCTTGGTTGGGTGGGTTCAGCACTGTAGCACTGACAGTCTTGGTTGGGTGGGTTCAGCACTGTAGCACTGACAGTCTTGGTTGGGTGGGTCCAGCACTGTGGTTGGAGGTTATGGGGGAAGAGTTGTACATGATCATGTATGAGAAAGTGTGGCTTCATTCGCCTGTCTTTGTATCTCTGTGTATGTGTGTGTACATGACTGTGTATGTGTGTGTGTCCTGACTAGGCCCAGTGCCCAGCCTGAACAGGTGCTGGTCTGGTGCATACTGGAATGTGTTCACAAGCCCAATGGGCCAATGGGAACAGGGCCAGCACTGCAGGAGGCAGCACAGCTAACTTTTAACACTGAGCTACTGTTCCTAGCTGGGGAAGGAAAATATTTGCCAAATCATGAAATGTTACGAGCTATAATAATACCATTTTATTAGTCTTAAATCATGACTTAACGCTTTATCTTTTTCATTTTACAACATGTACATGTCTCATATATTTTCCTCTGAATTCTTTGTTCCTAATCTGTAATTTCACTGGCTTCATTCACTGAGGATAGTGGCATAATGTATTCAGGAGACACTCCGATATGGAGATGCTTTTTGAAGTTAAAGTCTAGAAGCCAATGGGATTGTCTGTCATGTGACATTCTGCAGTAGGGTTCATCATCTATCCATTCATAGTGCTGGCTCCCGTCTCTGTCAAGGCTGGGTGACGATCGGGACAGACTGTTGTCAACCACCCACAAAGCAACCCTGTCTGCTACGATCCCACAGAGCTGATTCAACCCAATGACACACGCATGCATACATTGCAGACATTGCCATACACACACAGAGACAGACACACACACACACACTATGGCTACAGCCACACACACACACACACACACACACACACACACACACACACACACACACACACACACACACACACTGGCTACAGCCACATCTAACAGATGCCAACTCTGTCATGGCAACAAAGCATCTCAGTCATTCTCTGTGGCTGCCATTCCCAGCTGCATGTATTGTCTACTATAGTCTCCCTCAGTATAGCACGTATGAACACCCTGCAGCCCAGCCGTCTGGAGCTACACTGTGTGTGTGTGTGTGTGTGTGTGTGTGTGTGTGTGTGTGTGTGTGTGTGTGTGTGTGTGTGTGTGTGTGTGTGTGTGTGTGTGTGTGTGTGTGTGAATGAGACTTTCTGATTGTATAGATGAGCTGATTACTGCTGTAATTGGCCAGTGTTTTGGGTGCTGATGCTGAAGGGGAGATGGGGTCTCCCTCGTAATGAGGAGAATATGTGTGTGCGCGGCTTTAGTTGTTTATGGATGGAAATAATTACCGCAAATTATAATGTGTGTCATGGAGGGACAATGTGAGAGGTAGAGGTTGGGAGAAAGAGGGGGAAGGAATAGAGATGTAGGGAGAGAGAGCGAAGGGAGAGAGGGAGAGCGAAGGGGAGAGAGAGCGAAGGGGAGAGAGAGCGAAGGGGAGAGAGAGCGAAGGGGAGAGAGAGCGAAGGGGAAAGAGAGCGAAGGGGAAAGAGAGCGAAGGGGAGAGAGAGCGAAGGGAGAGAGAGCGAAGGGGAGAGAGAGCGAAGGGGAGAGAGAGCGAAGGGGAGAGAGAGACAGGTAGGTAGGAAAGAGAAGGAATGAGAGGGTGTTGGGGGGAGAGAGAGGTAGGTAGGTAGGTAGGTAGGTAGGTAGGTAGGTAGGTAGGTAGGTAGGAAGAGAAGGAATGAGAGGGTGTTGGAGGAGAGGTAGGTAGGTAGGAAAGAGAAGGAATGAGAGGGTGTTGGAGAGAGAGGGAGGTAGGTAAGTAGGAAAGAGAAGGAATGAGAGGGTGTTGGAGAGAGAGAGAGAGAGGTAGGTAGGAAAGAGAAGGAATGAGAGGGTGTTGGAGAGAGAGGGAGAGGTAGGTAGGAAAGAGAAGGAATGAGAGGGTGTTGGGGAGAGAGAGAGGTAGGTAGGAAAGAGAAGGAATGAGAGGGTGTTGGAGAGAGAGGGAGAGGTAGGTAGGAAAGAGAAGGAATGAGAGGGTGTTGGAGAGAGAGAGAGAGGTAGGTAGGAAAGAGAAGGAATGAGAGGGAGTTGGAGAGAGAGGGAGAGGTAGGTAGGAAAGAAAAGGAATGAGAGGGTGTTGGAGAGAGAGAGAGAGAGAGAGGTAGGTAGGAAAGAGAAGGAATGAGAGGGTGTTGGAGAGAGAGGTAGGTAGGTAGGAAAGAGAAGGAATGAGAGGGTGTTGGAGAGAGGGGTAGGTAGGAAAGAGAAGGAATGAGAGGGTGTTGGAGAGAGAATGGCTTTTGCCGCCTTTGATAGGCCATGAAAGGAATGAGCACATTGGATAGAGTTCCATGACTACATACATACCTGTCAATGGATTTCAGCTCATCACAATTACCGTTAGATAGATGTGAAAAATGAGACTTTCAGAAGTGTCAGAATAAGGGAGGCTACTTGTCTTGTTTTAAAGGTGTTGTCACTTATGAGTGTTGTGAGAGTGTTTGAGATGGTAACCTGTGTGCGCTCCTCTGCACTACTCCATCCAAATCCTTGATCTGTGGTCAGCTCACGTTCTGTCTGTCAGATGTTCGGGTCTGGCTCTGACTAGGGCTGTTGCGGTGACCGTATTACCACTGCACCAGCAGTCATGACCGTATTACCACCGCACCAGCAGTCATGACCGTATTACCACTGCACCAGCAGTCATGACCGTATTACCACCGCACCAGCAGTCATGACCGTATTACCACTGCACCAGCAGTCATGACCGTATTACCACCGCACCAGCAGTCATGACCGTATTACCACCGCACCAGCAGTCATGACCGTATTACCACCGCACCAGCAGTCATGACCGTATTACCACCGCACCAGCAGTCATGACCGTATTACCACTGCACCAGCAGTCATGACCGTATTACCAAGGCACCAGCAGTCATGACCGTATTACCACCGCACCAGCAGTCATGGCCGTATTACCACCGCACCAGCAGTCATGACCGTATTACCACCGCACCAGCAGTCATGACCGTATTACCACCGCACCAGCAGTCATGACCGTATTACCACCGCACCAGCAGTCATGACCGTATTACCACCGCACCAGCAGTCATGACCACAGACAAATTCCCTATGACCGTTGGTCACGGTAATCCCAATCCACAACTGTGCAAATGAATGGCGCTGATGGGTAGCCTACCAATCTGGCTAACGGCCCACGTTAATGACCCGGTACCAAGCGCTCTAGTGTCCCTATAATCATTCTCTAAACACTTCATGATTGAATTTGAATATTCTGAATGAGGACAAATGGTGAGGGGAGTTAGAGGTCCTGTTTCAAAAGGCAAAGAGCGAGCAGCTGTTAGGGTGTAGAGGCCCCGTGTGTGTGTGTGTGTGTGTCTGTGTGTGAGAAACACACAGGATGGAGGGAGAGACTGCAACTTCTGTTGACTCGCGCTAGACTAACTTCTTGCCTGTTATTTGTCATCCCATCTGATTACAGAGTACCTGTCTTGACTGAGTCAAACCGAGAGAAGCTATCTAACTAGGCTAATTGAGGCTAGCCATAATGACGTCTCACCATTCTACAGTTATCCTACACATAACAACAACTCCATTCAGATTATAGTGTAAATAGCAGCCTACCTGTTGGCTTTTGGTTGTTGTAGCCTTTCTTTCTCATTTCACTTTTAATTCTGTCCTTTTAATTCCAATTTCCATTGATAAACTATCTACTAACCTTCTTGCTACACATGCAGAGCAGCAATGGAATTGTCTCTCTCTCTCCGCTGGTAGTGCAACCATCAGAGCCTTACCATCAGAGCCTTACCATCAGAGCCTTACCATCAGAGCCTTACCATCAGAGCCTTACCATCAGAGCCTTACCATCAGAGCCTTAGCATCAGAGCCTTACCATCAGAGCCTTACCATCAGAGCCTTACCATCAGAGCCTTACCATCAGAGCCTTACCATCAGAGCCTTACCATCAGAGCCTTACCATCAGAACCTTACCATCAGAACCTTACCATCAGAGCCTTAGCATCAGAGCCTTAGCATCAGAGCCTTACCATCAGAGCCTTACCATCAGAGCCTTACCATCAGAGCCTTACCATCAGAGCCTTACCATCAGAGCCTTACCATCAGAGCCTTACCATCAGAGCCTTAGCATCAGAGCCTTACCATCAGAGCCTTACCATCAGAGCCTTACCATCAGAGCCTTACCATCAGAGCCTTACCATCAGAGCCTTACCATCAGAACGCATGCCTTTATTAGTGACTTATTAGTCACATCATGCAGTACTTACGTTTTCCTAAGTGATTTCTAAGACATTCCCAGGTTTATAGGCCTTTCACGACAAAATAAATAATAGGTTTTATTGTGATGGTCAATGCTACTTTGATGTTAATTAACGGTCAATTACCGTGAGTCCTAGGTTGGGTTGCTTTGATCACTGTCCTGTCATTGGCCAAAATATCAAATATCGTACACACACGTTGTCAAACACACACAGAGTAGAAGGCTTGGTGTTGGGCTCGCGTTGACTGATCAGAGCTCAAATGGATGTAGGATGTCAATGTATTATATCCCATGTCTCTTTTGTTGTGCTCCTGAATTATACATCCATGCATCTCTGCTACACATCAACGTGTAGTAGATTATCATGATTGAGTTTTATAATACATGCACAGCTCCCCCTGTTGTGTGCTATGCAGAGACAAAGCACAGGCTGTCCTCGGGAATGTTGTGGAACATCCACTGTCTTTAGCCGCCCCCTTTGACCTCCCACCTCTGAACTTCAGTCGACCTGTCACACTGACAGCAGGGGGAACACAATGATGAATCTCAGGTTTTTTCCTTTCTTATTACTCTGTGTCAAAGGTCATACTGTCACTTATTGTCCTCCACTTTTCCGTGTGTGTGTGTGTGTGTGCGCGCTTCATTTAACAGTAGCAATCTTCCTCCTCAGCTGGTTGCTCTTTGAGGTAGCAGGTTCCCAACAGACACACACGCATACACTTTTACGGTTATTGTTTTACAGGCCTTGTGCTGTGATGTAATGGTCTCCCATCCAAAATGTCCCAGGTTTATGGACCATAGTGAGATCTGATGAACACTGCCCAGCCCTGGATCAGAGCAGTTGATGAGCTGCCTGACATTAAAGAGATGGACAGCTCTAGACTGCCAACCACTACAGTATAATAACCAGTAAGAGACTGGGGGATGGAGGGAGATGGGGGGGGGAATTGTCCCAAGCGTCAATTTCTCTATGAGCAATAGGAGCACAGGAAGAGAGAGAAATGTAACTTTCAGTGACTCCACGTGGCATGAAGGTTATAGTGGAAAACAAGGTGGCTCAACGTAAACAACAACAGGGAAAAATACTGGTGAACAGGTGTGTGATTAAATCTGCACTGTGTCCTTTGTGTCTGAGAGAGTGGAAGAACAAAGGGGAGCGCGAGAGAGAAAGAACAAGAAATTGTGTGTGAGAGAGAACAAGAGACAGAGAGAGGGAGGGAATGCCAGAGAGAGAGAATAAAAGAAGGGGAGATATAGAGTGCAATATAGAAACCCAAATCAAAATCAAAAAAGTTAATTGGTCGCGTACAGCATTTTGCAGATGTTATCGCAGGTGCTCATTTTATGCCTCTAGCTCCAACAGTGCAGCAATAGCTAGCAATACAATAACTATACACACAAAATCCAAAAGTATAAAAATAACAAGAAATTAAGACATCACACACAAGCTGTGGCCTCCTCTGATTTAAAAAATAATAATAATAATTTTAAAAAAAATGTGGAATGAGCAGACCGTTTGGCAGTGTGCTGGGAGGGTTTTCCTCACAGAGGTAATGTAGCCTTGGCGTTGTACTATGTATCTAGACGGCTGCTCTTCACTTAATGGGACTGTTCTGGTGGGGCTATTTGCTTTCCCTGTTCTAGGGGTTGACATGACAACCAGGCACTGTCGGGACTACGGGAGATGAGAGGGGATGCCCCTGCTCTCCTCCCTCTGACTTTGAAGACGAAAATGAAGAGGGGAATTAAACTGTGAAAACATGTAGTTGATGTGAAGTTGAATACGTGTTGCTCCTATTTTGAAATAAAATAAAAGCTCTTCGTTCCCAGGAGTAAGTGTACGTGCGAGTGATGGCAGGCTGAGTGTGATTATGGGATTGTCTGTGTTATTGCTTCAGTCACAGACGGACAGGTTTCTGAGGCTTTCTCCTCAGTTTATTCATTTGTGTTTGTCTGCGTGTGTGACTATTGTCAGTGTCGTGGACGACTGAGCTGTTATCTGGTGTGTGAGTCTAAATCTGCATGTGGTGTTTAATCCTGTTAACTGTGGTCACGGTTCCACTTCTCACGTGAAGCAACAGGGGACACACACACACACACACACACACACACACACACACACACACACACACACACACACACACACACACACACACACACACACACACACACACACACACACACACAATATTACACACACACACACACACACACACACACACACACACACACACACACACACACACAATATTACACACACATGTGTGTGCTAGGGCTGTCCAGACTAAAAAAAAATATTGGTCGACCAAAAGCCGTCTGTTCTTTTGACCAATCGATTGATTGACATGTTTAAACGTGTATTTTTTCATATGTACCCACCCTATGTGTTTTTTTAGTAAAATCAACTATATGCTAACCTTAACCTGACCCAACTATTCTCCTCCGGCTCCTAATGGCTGGTAATAGGCTACACAAGGAGTTGGCAACATTTCTCATGTGGAATGCTAATTTATCTTACCATTTCTACCTATCTGCATGCCAGTTATGGTTTTCATATGCACATTTTTATGAAACAGTTTCATTTAATTTAGAATAATGTCTTTATCTCAAAATCATTGTCATGTGGTTTTATAAAAAAATAAAATCTAAATGAAAATGATACAAACCTAAAAAGTAACTTCCATTGCCAACTATGTGAAAATAGCCTACCTGAAGCGAACAAATAAAAACATTGCAGCCTGCAGGTAGAAAATATCCGGATTAGAAATGAATATGCTATAAATCGCACGCTGAGTGGTTATCGAAAGGGAGAGAGATCGGAAGATGTTTAAAATAGATTGAGGAACTATTGTAAATCTCAATGGAAGTAAAACAGACTTAGTTTGCTTGCCGTTTGAGGTGAAGAAAACTACTCTGAGAAGCTCCACAGGTCGTTAGTGGTGGTGCGTTAAGCCAATCAGAAAAACTATCAGATCCCGAAATGAGCACATCTCTATGCCTACATTTCTGCACAGGCCAGGTAGCCTATAGGCCTACTTCTATGTACAATCAGGCCAGGTAGCCTATAGGCCTACTTCTATGTACAATCAGGCCAGGTAGCCTATAGGCCTACTTCTATGTACAATCAGGCCAGGTAGCCTATAGGCCTACTTCTATGTACAATCAGGCCAGGTAGCCTATAGGCCTACTTCTATGTACAATCAGGCCAGGTAGCCTATAGGCCTACTTCTATGTACAATCAGGCCAGGTAGCCTATAGGCCTACTTCTATGTACAATCAGGCCAGGTAGCCTATAGGCCTACTTCTATGTACAATCAGGCCAGGTAGCCTATAGGCCTACTTCTATGTACAATCAGGCCAGGTAGCCTATAGGCCTACTTCTATGTACAATCAGGCCAGGTAGCCTATAGGCCTACTTCTATGTACAATCAGGCCAGGTAGCCTATAGGCCTACTTCTATGTACAATCAGGCCAGGTAGCCTATAGGCCTACTTCTATGTACAATCAGGCCAGGTAGCCTATAGGCCTACTTCTATGTACAATCAGGCCAGGTAGCCTATAGGCCTACTTCTATGTACAATCAGGCCAGGTAGCCTATAGGCCTACTTCTATGTACAATCAGGCCAGGTAGCCTATAGGCCTACTTCTATGTGTGCGCATCCTTACTCAACATTGATAGGAGCGCTCCAAACAAGACAATGACTAAATAACCAAATCTCGTAAATGGAATGAAATAAACCAAGTGTAGCATAGGTTGTTTCCCCTGCGAACAATGTGTCCACTCCGACAATGAGAACGCGTAGACAGGAATAATAATATTGAATGCCTTTAAAATAAATGACCGTAACCCACGTAACAAACGTTGTGGATTAGAAATGACATGTAAATGTAATAAATGTACGACTGGTGATATATGTAATGGGGGAATTGACATACACTGACAATCAAATGCGAACAATTCACACAAGGAAGTTGTGGAACGGTGGATGTGCACCCATTGGCAGGAGAGAGCGCATTCTGGAGAGAGAAGTGCATTGTGCATCTGGGCGCATGGTCAATCTGACGTCTGCATTGGCCATGCAGAATTTAGGGTGATTATGGCCTCAGCAGAAGTCAGGGCGTTCATACTTCTTGCGCTTTGCAGAGCTGTTGTCAAGGACGTGAGTTTGTGTTGATACAGGATGTACCGCCCCCCACCTACCGTCAAGAAATCATGTCCATGTGGAGCTATACAGAGCCCTCCACATTGTTACAACATTTTGGAGGCGCATGGTGATGAGCTTGATTTGCCCTCTGCATGCCTCTATAGGCTCCATGTGGCGCCTCCTACCACATTTTTGGATCAAACATATTGGCTTCTTCTAGGCCTCCGCAATGGATTAGTTCACTGAGATGGGAGCATATATTTGTTACTGCTCGGCTTAATCTCTGTCGAACAACAGCCTAACGACAAAACAGTCAACTAATTGGGATTGGTTTTCGTTGAGCCTGGTCTCCCAGTAGAATCCCAATAGGACCCCGTAACACATTCCAGCCTGATGGGTAATCCGCTAAATACCGCTGCACATTGATTTGATCCTCATATCATTACTAATCATTACAATCACTCACAACTAGCTTTTTATTGGGGACAACAGATACATTTTGTTTGCGCATGTTTCTGCGAGTGTGTATCCACGTGAGCGAGCATCTCTGTCTGCGTATATGCGTGTATGTTTCTGTGAGTGTGTATCCACGTGAGCGTGCATCTCTGTCTGCGTATATGCGTGTATGTTTCTGTGAGTGTGTATCCACGTGAGCGTGCATCTCTGTCTGCGTATATGTGTGTACGTTTCTGTGAGTGTGTATCCACGTGAGCGTGCATCTCTGTCTGCGTATATGTTTGTATGTTTCTGTGAGTGTGTATCCACGTGAGCGAGCATCTCTGTCTGCGTATATGTTTGTATGTTTCTGTGAGTGTGTATCCACGTGAGCGTGCATCTCTGTCTGCGTATATGTGTGTACGTTTCTGTGAGTGTGTATCCATGAGCCCTGCCCCATGTAACACCACACAGTGTGGTGCTGACTGACACACACAGTGGCCTGGCAGACACACACACACCTGAAGGTCACCATCGGTTACAGACAGCCCTCCCCTTTGTGTTTTTGTTTGTGTGTGTTTCTTACTGTGTGTGTGTGTGTGTGTGTGTGTGTGTGTGTGTGTGTGTGTGTGTGTGTGTGTGTGTTTCTCACAGTGTGTGTGTGTGTGTTTCTCACAGTGTGTGTGTCTCACAGTGTGTGTGTGTGTGTGTTTGTGTGTGTGTCTCACAGTGTGTGTGTGTGTGTGTGTGTGTGTGTGTGTGTGTGTGTGTGTGTGTGTGTGTGTGTGTGTGTGTGTGTGTGTGTGTTTCTCACAGTGTGTGTGTGTGTGTGTTTCTCAGTGTGTGTGTGTGTGTGTGTGTGTGTGTGTGTGTGTGTGTGTGTGTGTGTGTGTGTGTGTGTGTGTGTGTGTGTGTGTGTGTGTGTGTGTGTGTGTGTGTGTGTGTGTGTCTCACAGTGTGTGTGTTTCTCACAATGTGTGTGTGCGCGTGCCCATGAGGACTCTTATCTTCTCTTATTCCAGTTCATCAGCATCATTCTATATAAATCATCTTCCAGTTCAGTTACAACAGACATATCAAAACAACAGATTTGAAGCTGTTTACAAAGCAGACTAGTCTGTAAATAGAGACTGGGATAAAGAATGTGTCTGCAGAGAAGGACAAGGAGGGGGAGAGGGAGGGAGGGAGAGGGAGAAAGTGCATAGATTGCAGCCTACAAATATGATAAATGCTATGTCATTATATTACCTAGATATAGAGGTATTCAGTTGGCGTGTGCCTGCCTGTATGCGTACACGCTGTAGTGTGTGTGTGATCTCCATGTCAGGGTTGGAGTAATGATAGTGACCGCTGTAATGACTTGACAGAGCCCTGTGCTGCTGTCGTAAAGCTGTACAACAGGAGTATGGTTCAGAAAGTGCTAACCTCAGGGTCTGTCATTACACAGCCCCCGCACACACACACCTGGCCAGCGGACACAATGTGCTGCTGTATTGCTGTGCTATAATCCAAGTCTGGCAGAGAGAGAGCGAGACGCTGTATCATAATGACCCCATATTGACCCTTCAGTCTCCTGGGCTTGTGTGTTTGTAGAGCTCGGTTTTCAGGGCCGATCCCTTCAGTGAGAGACAACACACACGCGCACAAACACACACTGGTGGCTCCACTCTGGTCATTGACCTGTTTAGTCATGAGAGACAGTCAGAGGTCTGTGGCTTAGTCAGTCAGTCGTCTGGGAGAAGTTTAATGACTTAGCTAGGGCCTTTAATCTGCAGACCGATGACTCTGAATGACTCTGCTTGGAATAGGAGAGACTGGGCTGTGCAGTGTGCATGCATGATTTAGGCATGTTTGTGTGAGAGAATGTTTGCTAGTGTGAGATTCAAGATGGTGCCATTTCTGGCTTGTGAGTGTGTGCACTGAGTATACCAAACAGGAACACCTTCCTAATATTGAGTTGCACCCCTCTCTTTGCCCTCAGAACAGCCTGAATTCACCGGGGCATGGACTCTACAAGGTGTCAAAGGCATTCCACAGGGATGCTGGCCCATGTTGACTCTAATGCTTCCCACAGTTGTGTCAAGTTGGCTGGATGTCCTATGGTTGGTGGACCATTCTTGATACACACGGGAAACTGTTGAGCATGAAATATCCAGCAGCATTGCAGTTCTTGACACGAACCGGTGCGCCTGGCACCTACTACCATACCCTGTTCAAAGTCACTTAAATATTTTGTCTTGCCCACTCACCCTCTGAATGGCACACATACACAATCCATGTCTCAGTTGTCTCAAAGGTTAACAAAGGATTTTTAAGCCATTAAATTCACTACATCAACACGGATGGAAGTGGATTTAACAAGTGACATCAATAAAGGATCACATCTTTTGCCTGGATTCACCTGGACAGTCTGTCATGGTATATTCAGGAAATCTACAGGAAACAAAATGTATCGTGGTGCTTGGCTGAAGCTGTGAGTTCTGCTACACCACAGGTCCGGGGTTTGGGCAGGCTGCTTCTGCTTTGACTTTGCCAGGGAATGTCATCCTAATGACATGGTCCAGTCTGCAGCCAGACAGCCTGCTGCTCACTAACTAACGATAAGCCATAAGCCACTGCACCCTCTGCGCCATCATGTCACACTGTCACTGCAACATGCTAATACATTTACTCTGTCTGTCCCCAGTACTCTCACACGCCTGCCTCTCCAGTGTGTCTCTTCTCCTTCACTACCACTGATACATATAAGATCTGGATAGATTGATAATGTGTTGCTTATACCTATCAAATGTTGTCGTGGTCGTGAAGGAAAGGAAGCGGTTTGAGACTATTGGGACTTGCCATGTTTATTTCCCATGTTGCTATGTTCTGTTTTGATGTGTCAGACTTACGTTTCATGTTCATGCTCGTCACATTCATCATGCTTTAATCATCGATTCATTTTGCTTTTGTGTGCTTTGTTTGCGTTTGTTTTGACATGGGCTGTTTTTTTGTTTGTTTCCTCTGTCCCTTTTCTGCATGTGCCTCCACCATAGCTTTGTACCAATGGCTAGAGGCTGACCGCCAAGGCAGGGACCCCGATACAGCAGCCGCAGGTAAACTCCACAAACTGAATCCCATGTAGGGGTGTACAACTCTCTCTCCCTTCACATACTAACTTGCATATTATCCACTCTCTTCCTTCACATACTAACTTGCATAGTGTCCACTCTCTCCCTTCACATACTAACTTGCATAGTGTCCCCTCTCTCCCTTCAGATATAACTTGCATAGTGTCCCCTCTCTCCTTTCAGATACTAACTTGCATAGTGTCCCCTCTCTCCCTTCAGATACTTACTTGCATAGTGTCCCCTCTCTCCTTTCAGATACTAACTTGCATAGTGTCCCCTCTCTCCCTTCAGATACTTACTTGCATAGTGTCCCCTCTCTCCTTTCAGATACTAACTTGCATAGTGTCCCCTCTCTCCCTTCAGATACTAACTTGCATAGTGTCCCCTCTCTCCTTTCAGATACTAACTTGCATAGTGTCCCCTCTCTCCTTTCAGATACTAACTTGCATAGTGTCCCCTCTCTCCCTTCAGATACTAACTTGCATAGTGTCCCCTCTCTCCTTTCAGATACTAACTTGCATAGTGTCCCCTCTCTCCTTTCAGATACTAACTTGCATAGTGTCCCCTCTCTCCTTTCAGATACTAACTTGCATAGTGTCCCCTCTCTCCCTTCAGATACTAACTTGCATAGTGTCCCCTCTCTCCTTTCAGATACTAACTTGCATAGTGTCCCCTCTCTCCCTTCAGATACTAACTTGCATAGTGTCCCCTCTCTCCTTTCAGATACTAACTTGCATAGTGTCCCCTCTCTCCTTTCAGATACTAACTTGCATAGTGTCCCCTCTCTCCCTTCAGATATAACTTGCATAGTGTCCCCTCTCTCCTTTCAGATACTAACTTGCATAGTGTCCCCTCTCTCCTTTCAGATACTAACTTGCATAGTGTCCCCTCTCTCCTTTCAGATACTAACTTGCATAGTGTCCCCTCTCTCCTTTCAGATACTAACTTGCATAGTGTCCCCTCTCTCCCTTCAGATACTAACTTGCATAGTGTCCCCTCTCTCCCCTCAGATAATAACTTGCATAGTGTCCCCTCTCTCCCTTCAGATACTAACTTGCATAGTGTCTCCTCTTCTTTCATCTCGCCCTCAGACCCTCGCCCATCTCGCCCTCAGACCCTCCTTCTCTCCATATCTATCTTTCCATATATATCTCGTTCTCTCTTCCGGTCGACCCTTCCCCGGTCATTTGTATGTGGGTCAGATTCTCAGAGCTTGTTATTTGAATCAGTCACTCTCCTCTGAAGTGGGCTATTTTTACCTTCATCCTCCTCCTCTTTCTCTTATGACAGAGTTTTACCAGGCTATTTCTCTCTTCTCTCACTGTTGTTTTTGAGAGTGGAGGTTTGGCTTTCTCCTCTCTCTCTCTTTCTCTCTCCCTTATTTCACATGTGTGTCCTAGTTTAACTTTGAGAGACAGAGTGAGTAAGCGAGATGGAGAGAATGAGTGAGAGAGAGAGAGAGTGTCATTAGAGAGGAAAGAGGCTTAGGCCCTCTCCTCTCTGTCCTGTCCACTCCTGTTTGTCTCAGCTAAGGGCCTCAAGAGAGTTTAGTCATCCTTCATTTGCCAGTTCAGATTACTGCACCTCCACACAGACACAGAAACCAGGAGCTAACCCACTGGCACTGCAACCCACAAGTCACCACGGCAAGAGATGGCAGGATAGTGTGTGTATTTCGAGAGAAAAGCAGATGCAGAGTGCTTAACAGCAGATGAACGTCTTGGCGTTGTGTTTACATGCTAAAGACATGCCATCCATTTAGCATAGGATATCTGGAAAGTCTAGTGTTGGAAATTCAACGATTAACACACACACACACACACACACACACACACACACACACACACACACACACACACACACACACACACACACACACACACACACACACACACACACACACACACACACACACACACACACACACACACACACACACACACACACACACACACACACACACACACACACACACACACACACACACACACACACACACACACACACACACACACACACACACACACACACACACACACACACACACACAGAGACATCCCTCTGGAGGACTGAGATTATCCAGCTGTAACCTTTGTTTTTTCTCTAGTCTCTACATGACAGAGTGGGAGAGTGTTCACCAACGCTGCCAAAATGTCAACTTCCCAAGGCATTATTCATCTCTTATCGTGCACACACACACCCACACACACTGATACAATAACACTAATGCCTAAAGCGTTAACCAAAGCCCTGGCTCACGTCAGCCATCAGTATCCGCCAAAGCAGTGCAGGTTAAGGCTTGTCTAACATCTCTACTCTTCCATCTCCTTACATTAACTCAGCAGTGTGTCCCCATCTCGCATCATTCCTCCCCCACACAGCCCTCACACTCCGGAGACGAACCATTTGTGTGTGTATGTCATTTCCTTGTTTACTAGTATAGGAGAAGAAGATTGCAATGGTAACTGTCCACGAGATTGTCCCACTACGACAGCAAACTAAATCAACAACATGTACATCTTGTGTTGTAAACACTGTAACCTTCCAATCGTTCTTACTGATGGTGATAGACTATTCATCTTACGATCTCTGCAAAACACATTACATTGATCTGAGATAGTTGCATTCGCCATGGAGACCACTCATTGTGTCACATTTAAAACAATCACTCTGCTCCTCCCTCCGTTCTCCTCATCCTTCCACGACCCTCTGACCTCGCTCGTATCATCAAAAGGCGCGGAAACGGTCATCATGATCGATACGACCCGGCCCATCTAACGGTTCTTTTCACTTGTCTGAAATCAGTGGGGGTTGGTCTCCCTTTTGTTGCTGTAGTATTGGAGACCTAGTCACCCACAGTTAAATAAAGAATGTGCCTGGATTAGCACTAAGATTTAATGGCCAACTGAGACTTCTTTGTAAACAGAGTTGATTGGAAGCAACAGTCAACAGTTGGACAATCATGATTATGGCTTGTTAGTTTTGGTATTGAACCCCAACAAATAGACAATGTCTGTAGTAACTAGGTCATCTGATTCCATGCTAGGAAGCTTCAGAGAAGGCACACAGTAGTGAAGGAAATGGATACGACTCGATTGCACACATCTTATTACTGCTTAGCTAAACTAAGCTAATGACACGGTCCCAGCTGCTCCTTGCTCAGTGGACCTGATGTTGTCGTCAGTGCAGCTGTCTGACACATGAGCCAACATGGTCCTGCTTATACTCCATTAGACACACTGCTGCCCCATTAAAGCATTGAAGCACTGAAGCTTTTAGCAGCCTAGCATAAAGGCTGGGGATTAATGATGTAGATGTGTTGTTCACTACACCTTGCTGTTTTACACATGAGGCTGGCAAAGTGAGGGGAACCAGAACAAGAAAGGCCGGCAAGGGGAAATATTTATTGTTGTCTGTGGGAAGGGGAAGTGGAAAGCTTCGTAGCACATCTGTTGACAGCATTCTGAGATATCCCAGAATGCTGTGCAACATACAGCTGTGCTCATTCTTGTTTTCTTCCTCCTTGTATTCCCTTATGATGATCTTTGATCCCCCTCTTATGCACACACACACACACTTTTACACACACCAATATCTTTAGTTAGTCAACTTGGTTGTCCAGTGACTTGACTTCTCTCCATACGTAGAATGTATGCACACATGACTGTAAGTCGCTTTGGATAAAAGCGTCAGCTAAATGGCATATATTATTATTATTATATTATTCTCTCTCTCTTTCTCTCTCCCTCTCTAGGGGAGAACTTTGAGCAGAGCCCCCTGAAGAGGACGTTTAAGTCTAAAGTCCTGGCCCACTACCCTGAGAACGTTGAGTGGAACCCTTTCGACCAGGATGCTGTCAACATGGTGGGTGAACCATCGCTGAGCTCTGAGCCAAACTGAGTGGTGAATGGATGGATGGAGGGACCATATTGGAGAAATGAGGGCAGGTTTGGGGGGTAGCTGATAACTTATAATCAGTTACATGTAATCTGATTACGGAAAAACTGTAACTATAATCAGTTATGTAACTGGCAAAAAAAATGTAATCAGATTAGATACTTTTGAAAAACTAGATTACTTATTGATTACTTTTTAATTCAGAAAGGATGTTTGTGAAAAAATACATTGATACTTTTCTGTTTTCTCAGTGACGTTCAATTCAGCATTGAAAAACAGGACGTGTTTTAGTTTGTTCCACATGAGCAAGTCTGACCACAAGTCAGAGACCACTATGATGACACACTACATGTGTTTGATGGATCCTTTTTGTCTTCATCTAATGCCTCTTAAGGGGAAAGTAATCCAAAAGTGAAAGTAATCAGATTACATTACTGAGTTTGGGTAATCCAAAAGTTACTTTACTTATTACAATTTTGGACAGGCAACTAGTAACCGTAACGGATTACATTTAGAAAGTAACCTACTTAACTGTGAATGAGGGGAGTAGAAGGACAATAAACAGGCTCTATTCTATCTAATGAGTGGACAGCAGGGAACCAAACTGGGTTGGAGGAAGGAATGGATGGAGGGACCTTATTGGGGAACAGGTGGAGGATAAACGGGAGCTATTGACTAACAATACCCCAACTAGGCATTGAAAGGCCTTTTAGATTGTTTACAGGGGAAAGGAAGGGCATGCTAGGATTATTCCAACGAATGCTTTAGGAAATAATAACGCACACACACACCATTGGAGTAGAGAGGCCCATGATTAAGACAATGCGGTGCCTTCTCTCAAGGGTATCCTGGGTAATGGGGCGAAGGCACCAAATCCCTTCTGTCTCTATGGATTTACCCAGGGGGGGTTGCAGGCTGCGCTACATGGACTGTGGCTGCTTTGCTGCAGTTTGGGTAAAAAAATATATATATATATTTTTATTTTTTTATTTTATTTTTTTCTTTGGGGGGAATTTACCCCGTTTTCTCCCCAATTTCGTGGTATCCAATTGTTAGTAGCTACTATCTTGTCTCATCGCTACAACTCCCGTACAGGCTCATGCGGGCTCTTGGGCTCATGCGTCCTCCGATACACAACCCAACCAAGCCGCACTGCTTCTTAACACAGTGCGCATCCAACCCGAAAGCCAGCCGCACCAATGTGTCGGAAGAAACACCGTGCACATGGCAACCTTCGTTAGCGTGCACTGCGCCCGGCCCGCCACAGGAGTCGCTGGAGCGCGATGAGACAAGGATATCCCTACCCGCTAAACCCTCCCTAACCCGGACGACGCCAGGCCAATTGTGCATCGCCCAACGGACCTCACGGTCGCGGCCCGTTACGACAGAACCTGGGTGCGAACCAGGAGGCGCAGTTTAAATTGAGTAGTTTCGTGTTGACGGGATGAGGGGAGGGGAAGCGTGCCAGGGTGGAAAGTAACTTTAGTGGAGGGAATATCTGATAAGACAAAGCTTTATATTGTCAAATATCTGCATTCATGAGAAAAAAGGGAAAAGTTAAGATTGTTATGATGAAATTGTATTTGTGCTTTATTGGATTTTATAAACTGGGTGGTTTGAGCCCTGAATTATGATTTGGCTAAAAGCCATGATATATCAGACCGTATACCACGGGCATGACAAAACATGTATTTTTACCGCTCTAATTACATTGGTAACCAATTTATAATAACAATAAGTCTCCTCGGGGGTTTGTGATATATGGCCAATATACCGTGCCTAAGAACGTTGTGCCTAAGAACAGCCTACAGCCATGGTATATTGGCCATATACCACACCTTCTCGGGCCTGATTGCTTAAATAACCCACACACTGCAGGAAATTACAAACCAGAAGACTATGTTAGTCATGTATTGAATCACTCAAGACCTGTCATGGAAGGGAGTGCCAAAGGTCCCGCTGACTTGTCACTCAATGATCTGGGTCCACTGACGTGTATGTGGTTGAGGGATCATATGTTTGTGGTGTGTGTGTGGGTCAATGTGTGTGTGTTTGCCTAGCCCAGCATATTGAGCCCCAGTAGAGGTAGCTGACCTCGATACCTGTCCCTCAAATCCCTATAGAGGAGGTTCAGGAAGCGCTGGGTGTCGGCTGACCGCTGCCTCTCGTGATGCAAGGTCACTATTTTTCCGTTGGTGCTGTCCATTACGTCACACACTGGCGTCAGAACCGCTGAATTATTAACACCGGGTTCTCCGCTTACGTCGGCATGGAAACGACGGCCCATTGTGCGGTGCATTCCAAGCAGGTCCAGGACTGAAATGAAACAAGCATGTCCAGGTCTGAAGTGCACCGATGAAGGCTTCGATGGCAGAACCATTATGAATCTCAGCCCTCTCCCTGCTTGCCTCAACATAACCCCCTTTATTCATACCTATAGTATCTCCATCCCGCTCACCATCCTTATCCCCTTTCCCACTCTCCCTTCATTCCCCTCCTCTCTCATCTCTACTCTCTCTGCCCATAGGGTGACCTTAGTGTAATCATGCTTCCTGCCCCTTTGGGCCTAGCAATAAAGCCCTTCTGATGATTGCTTCTCATATCCCAATCCTTTTCTCATAAATCCCCCCTCGATTATTATTTATTTCTCTCCCTCTATTTATTTATCTCTCTGTCTCTCCGTCTGTCCATCGGTCCGTCCATCGCTCTGTCCGTCGCTCTATCTGTCTGATGTTGGCACTAATTAGATTTTCTTGTTAATCGGGCCCTGAGTCAGGTGTGTGTGTGTGAATAAGGAGAGCTGTGTGTATGAGAGAGTGCCCAAGGATATGCATGAGTGTGTGTGTGAGAATAAGGAGAGCTGTGTGTATGAGAGAGTGCCTAAGGATATGCATGAGTGTGTGTGTGAGAATAAGGAGAGCTGTGTGTGTGAGAGAGTGCCCAAGGATATGCATGAGTGTGTGTGAATAAGGAGAGCTGTGTGTGTGTGTGTGTGAGAAAGTGGCCAAGGGTGTGTGTGTGTGTGTGTGTGTGTGTGTGTGTGTGTGTGTGTGTGTGTGTGTGTGTGTGTGTGTGTGTGTGTGTGTGTGTGTGTGTGTGTGTGTGTGTGTGTGTGTGTGTGTGTGTGTGTGTGTGTGTGTGAGTATGAAT
The DNA here is from genome assembly GCF_023373465.1 of Oncorhynchus keta. Classification (NCBI taxonomy): domain Eukaryota; kingdom Metazoa; phylum Chordata; class Actinopteri; order Salmoniformes; family Salmonidae; genus Oncorhynchus; species Oncorhynchus keta. Next base: position 43,091,800 of record NC_068433.1, read on the forward strand.
GTGTGTGTGAGTATGAATGTGTATGCGTTTCAGTTTGTTGAGCTTATTGCTCCATAATCAACAGTGCGTCATTCACCCAGAACCCCCACAATTCCTGTGTCCGTGCCGGAATAAGGGGATAGTTTAACACCATGGGAACATTACCTGGGATTATCCAATAAAACTGTGAAATGTTCTGCTAGGAATTCGGAAATGTCTATCGGAAGTAATTTTGAGCCTAACAGAGCTGAGACCCAGGTTGATGGCCCCAGACACAGTTACGGTTGACAGGAGGGTGGGATGACATTTAAGCCTGGAGCCTTTACTGTAAACCGTCAACAGTTTCTGCTCCCTTTGTTAGAACAGGGAGAGAGTTTTGAGGGAGACTTCAATGGAAGTGTGTCAATGGGATTAGATGAAGCCGCTGTGCTACGGAGTCACTTGTATGCAACACGTCAGAGAGTGTTGAGTTGTTGATACTGTATAATGTGTTTCAGAGCAGTGTTGGTTTAGGGAAATGTTCTCCAACATGAATGCAGAGTTGTAGTAGATGATTGCCTGTTGATATTGATGTTTCCACGGTTTCAACCTTCAGTAGGTCGAAAATGTGCAGGTTAATGGGACCAACTCCATCGCTCATTAGCACAGATGGGCCCAATTGTTGCAAAAGGATATTAGAGTCCCTTTGTCATCTTTAACAGGTTTCAACTCCCTCCCTTTTCCATGGAGGAATATTTTCTCCTTGATCCGTATGGTTTCATGATATTTCTTGGGATAGAAGGATTTGATTTGGAAGCGTATAGAATCTCATTTCTGGGGAGAAAATGCAGCATTTCGGATGTTTTTCATTTGCCTCTCGGTTTCCACACAGAACAGACAGATTGAGGTAGTGTGGGAGTGATTATCTTTTCAGTAGTGATCAGTTGAAACCATGATTCACTCACCACTCTTATAATCCATTCCGAACAGAACATTGGCCAACTACAGGGCTGTGCCTGTTTATCTGTGTTAGCGACGTGTGTGTGTGTGTGTGTGTGTGTGTGTGTGTGTGTGTGTGTGTGTGTGTGTGTGTGTGTGTGTGTGTGTGTGTGTTATGATGCATTTTTGTATTCAGCTCAGCTCTGCAAATCAACATAATGATAATCAACCATATTTTATTTCATGCTGGCTGCTGTGTTGCTGACTGGGCTGCTATCAAAGCAGATTATGCTGACTTGATTAGAGATGCGACACACATACACATGAATGTAGATTTACACACACCAACACAGTCTGGTACACACAGTCTGGTACGTGCAGTCTCAGTAGTTTCATATGTAAGGCCTCTGTATTGGTTCTGTCAACTATCTCAGTTATTAATATCACATTAATAATCATCATTATTGTCTTTCTCTCCGTAGCTCTGTATGCCCAAAGGCCTGTCGTTCAGGACACAGGCAGACAGCCGCGAGCCCCAGTTCCACTCCTTCCTGATCACGCGGGAGGACGGCTCTCGCACCTACGGCTTCGTCCACACCTTCTACGAGGAGGTGACGTCGCCTCAGATCTGCTCGGCCATGCAGACCCTCTACCAGATGCACCAGGCTGAGAACCCTTCCTCCGCCACCCCCTCCTCTTCCTCCTCCAGCATGGACTCTCTGGCGAGCAGCCTCGACGAAGCAGATTCTCCATCTTCCTCCACGTGCCGGTCGGCGGCGTGCGGCGGCTACGACGCGTCGCGGGACACACTCTACGTCTCCAAGGCGTTGTGTCTGATCACGCCCATGCCCTTCATGCACGGCTGCCGCCGTTTCCTGTCCCAGATGCACCGGGCCGTCACGGCCGCCTCACCCCCGCCCCTCCCCCTGGAGAGCTACGTGCACAACATCCTGTACGAGGTGCCCCTGCCCCCCCCGGGGCGCTCGCTGAAGTTCCACGGGGTGTACGAGCCCATCGTATGTCAGCGTCCTGGGCCCGGGGAGCTGCCTCTGGCTGACTTCCCTCTGGGCCAGACCTTCACTCTGCTGGGGGTAGAGAACCTGGTGCAGCTGTTCAACTGTACCCTGCTGGAGATGCAGATTCTGCTCTACTCACAGGGTAAGAGATGCTTATTATACCTACACACACACACACACACACACACACACACACACACACACTCTCCTCTCTGCCTCTACATTCCTTGGCAGCAGGTTGTTGAGTGGGGGTTGCTTCTCCAGCCAGGTGGTATGATGTTGACTGATACCAGGTTGGGGGATGGTTCGGATAAGTCATTCCTCCCTATTCCTCAACACATCCCCTCAGCTGGAGCCAATGGAACATGACTGGCTGTGTCATTCCTGGGGTGTCATCTGTGGTCCTGCCCCTGACTCCCTGGCCCAAATGAGTTTAGGATTAGACTACTGTAATCTGGGCTGGTAGAGTGTCGTTCCTCTCCCTGGGACTGGAGCTATGTAGGTTGACTGACTGGACAGCAGCAGGATTAGGAAGCATGGTCAGTCAACGGACCAACAGCCAGACAGTAGTCTGTAGACTTCCCTGTAGAATACAGTAGACTAAACTACAGGATGCCATTATCTGATTGGCTGGTTGACTGTTGCAGAGAAAGAGACATTGAGAGTGCTTCTTGTGTGTTGAATGTTTGATTGCGTGGTTCTGGTCCATTGGCGTCCTTTGTAATGGAAAGTAGTCTTGCCTAATGAATTAATGGGTTGCGAGTTTCCATTAAGTGGCTCTTGATTTGTTTTAGAATTGATGGAGTTTAATGTCGCTAATGTAATGATCTGTAATGCATGGGAGTTCATTAGTTGAGTTGATGGCAGTCAAACAAAGGGACTCCACTGTTACTAGCACCATGCCATTTCTGTCTGCTTGAGAGAAAACGACAGAGACGGGCCTCTCCCTCCTCCTACCACTCCTCTCATCCTCATCCACCCCTCCGCTCCCATCCATCCCCACTCATCTGTCGTCTATCCTTTGATGAGAAATGATCTCCCATGTTTAATTTATTCAACCAACTGTCAGACGGAAACAGAGTGACTAACCTCTCACTCCGAATGAAAAAAACATTCCAGTAACGTTTTAATGTTCCTCATTTTTCACCGGGAAGCGTTGGCGGCATCCCATTTAGCTCCTACCCTGCGACACGGCTGCTAAACGGCATTCTAATTCCTCTATAATAAAAACAATGTGCTTGATTAGCCTGGAGGTGCTTTCATGGAAGGGTTGATGCACGGAAACTGCATCTGTAACATGTTCTGTGGATGGGTCCCAATGCACCCTATTCCCTATATTGTGGACTATCTTTGACCAGGGCACATTGGGAAGGAAGTGGCAGGCAAGCTTTTAGTCCAATCCCGCAGCTCAGTGGAGGGCATGGGTCTGAGATGTAATTAATAATATGATTTAATCACTATTTTAGTCATTCCAGGGTCTTTTTCTTGATCAAAAATGGGTTTAGGTGGTGGGTGTGGCAGGGGCGCAGTTTTAAAGCGAATTTTTGAGGCCCCGTCTTGGCAGTGTAGAGACTTTGGCATTTTTAAGCAAATTTCTTCCAAGTCTACACATTTCTCCATGGAGCTAAGCATTTTTTGTAATAAAAAAAAAATTCTGCAATTCTACACAAGTTGACATGCAGTTGAGAGAAATGGTTGCGGTTTTAAAGCACATTTTCTGTGATTCAACATATTCTACCACAGAGCTGAGAACATTTTTTTTTGTTTTAAAGCAAATTTCCTGCATTTCTATGCATTTAGTGATGGGTAATGCTGTTTTCTTTTGCTCAAACATAATATTAAAATGTATACTGCTAAAATCATTCTTTGGGGATCTTTCAATTCTCCCAGACTTTTATTTTGGTGATTGTTAGTTCTCAAATATTATATAACGAATACAAAATATACAGGTCCCATTATCTTCTTCTATACATTATATCTGGTTTTAGTCTTTTAGTCTTTTAGTTTTAGTCGACACTGAAAGCGCTTTTCCATCCTGAAAATTAGGCGACCAGAATAAAACGCTTAGGCGGCCCGCCCAAGGATTTCAATAGCAGAAAAATCGCTGCATTCATCCAGAGAGACTTAGTCAGTCAGCACACAATGAGGTGGTTGCTCAAACGCATACTGTTCGTATGAAAATGAGGGGATTTTACACCATGTCTCCTTCTCCCCTCTCTCTGTGCTGGGAGTGCACCTGGTTTCTGTTGTTTACCATTATTGGCTTGTCTCTTCCCTTCTGAGACTGTGTCTGATAGGGACCAGTCCCAATGACTGACAGTTTCACTATGAGTTGCCTCGTGTCATATGATCAGCTTTGAAACACAGATGCCGATCTTTGTCTCTTCCGTTCGCATTTTCCACTTGGCCTCAGCAACATTGTGATCAACTGTATCTACAATTGTATTTATTTATTTATTTATTTAACTAGGCAAGTCAGTTAAGAACAAATTCTTATTTTCAAGGACGGCCTAGGAATAGTGGGTTGTTCAGGGGCAGAATGACAGATTTGTACCTTGGATTTGAACTTGCAACCTTTCGGTTACTAGTCCAACACTCTAACCACTAGGCTACCCTGCCGCCCGACAGATGTTGACAATGCAATGCATTCCCCTATTTATCAAGCAATAATATACAATATTTTACACGTAAACCTCCATTGGAAAGCAGTATTGGAAGGTCTTGTGAAAGTTTAACGGCCCTGCAAAATAGAGTTGAACACTCTCGCATCATCTCTGCCTGAAATCACCCCCCACCGTAGTTCAGCTGAGGTCAACATCGGACGAGAGAGTGATATTATTCAGTTTTTTCCACTCTTATCCCCCCCCCACCTCACCCCCTATGAGCTTTTGTAGGGTGCTTTGATGTTTTTCGTGTTGGGGAAAACTGGAGTCTGACTTCTGACGGGTTGAATATTAAATTAGGAAGAGCTGGTGTCAAATCATCACGGCTTATGTATTAATGAAGTCTGTCGAGACGCAGCATAATCGTATTGAATAAGGGGATAAACTTCACATAATACGATCATAACCATGGATGAGAGGGGAAGGAAAGCGGGGATAGAGTGGATGAGAGGGGAAGGAAAGCGGGAATAGAGTGGATGAGAAGGGAAGGAAAGCGGGGATAGAGTGGATGAGAGGGGAAGGAAAGCGGGGATAGAGTGGATGAGAGGGGAAGGAAAGCGGGGATAGAGTGGATGAGAGGGGAAGGAAAGCGGGGATAGAGTGGATGAGAGGGGAAGGAAAGCGGGGATAGAGTGGATGAGAGGGGAAGGAAAGCGGGGATAGAGTGGATGAGAGGGGAAGGAACGCGGGGATAGAGTGGATGAGAGGGGAAGGAAAGCGGGGATAGAGTGGATGAGAGGGGAAGGAAAGCGGGGATAGAGTGGATGAGAGGGGAAGGAAAGCGGGGATAGAGTGGATGAGAAGGGAAGGAAAGCGGGGATAGAGTGGATGAGAAGGGAAGGAAAGCGGGGATAGAGTGGATGAGATGAAGGAAGGGGGAAGAGTGGATGAGAGGGGATAGAGTGGATGAGAGGGAAGGAAAGCGGGGATAGAGTGGATGAGAGGGGAAGGAAAGCGGGGATAGAGTGGATGAGAGGGGAAGGAAAGCGGGGATAGAGTGGATGAGAGGGGAAGGAAAGCGGGGATAGAGTGGATGAGAGGGGAAGGAAAGCGGGGATAGAGTGGATGAGAAGGGAAGGAAAGCGGGGATAGAGTGGATGAGAAGGGAAGGAAAGCGGGGATAGAGTGGATGAGAAGGGAAGGAAAGCGGGGATAGAGTGGATGAGAGGGGAAGGAAAGCGGGGATAGAGTGGATGAGAGGGGAAGGAAAGCGGGGAGGAATGAGAAGGGGAAGGAAAGCGGGGATAGAGTGGATGAGAGGGGAAGGAAAGCGGGGATAGAGTGGATGAGAGGGGAAGGAAAGCGGGGATAGAGTGGATGAGAGGGGAAGGAAAGCGGGGATAGAGTGGATGAGAGGGGAAGGAAAGCGGGGATAGAGTGGATGAGAGGGGAAGGAAAGCGGGGATAGAGTGGATGAGAGGGGAAGGAAGGAACGGGGATAGAGTGGATGAGAGGGGAAGGAAAGCGGGGATAGAGTGGATGAGAGGGGAAGGAAAGCGGGGATAGAGTGGATGAGAGGGGAAGGAAAGCGGGGATAGAGTGGATGAGAGGGGAAGGAAAGCGGGGATAGAGTGGATGAGAGGGGAAGGAAAGCGGGGATAGAGTGGATGAGAGGGGAAGGAAAGCGGGGATAGAGTGGATGAGAGGGGAAGGAAAGCGGGGATAGAGTGGATGAGAGGGGAAGGAAAGCGGGGATAGAGTGGATGAGAGGGGAAGGAAAGCGGGGATAGAGTGGATGAGAAGGGAAGGAAAGCGGGGATAGAGTGGATGAGACGTGAGTGAAGTACCACGAACCATCCTTTTAATAACAATCACTCTTTCGGTCGCTGCATCACAGAGCAGGATGTGTCAAGTTAAAAACCCTCGACACGCAGAGGCTTGTGAGTATATTTGGTAATAAACTGGGTTATCCTCATTTTTTGAGGCTCTTATCTCCCTTGTTGTGGCTCTAATTGCTTGGTTTATTTCAGAGAGAGACTGGTTTCCCACAGGGAATGCCAAAAAGGCATGTTCAAGCAATTGACCCCTTGGTTGTTGGCAGCACTTTGAAGAAGTTACCGGTAAAATGATTGCCAGCGTTTCTTTGGTAGACTAGAAGCCGAAGGGCAAATGCTATACAAATACATGGGTGTTAGTGTGCTGTGTAGTTTCCTTTTGTATGCATTGCTTTAGTAAAGCCATGTAAAAGTTCCAAGTTATCTGCAGCTCTTCTAGGTTTCCCCCTCATACAGAATTGAGTATTGCAGTATGAGGGGTTTGGCTTGTGTACGGTCAGTGTGTTATTGTACGAGTGTGTGGGTGTGCAGTGCACCACAGCTGAGCTAGCAAGTTTACTCACCAACTCTCACACTCTCTTTTTAGTTCTGTCTTTCTCTCGGTTTCTCCCACTCTTTCTCACTTCGTCTCGCTCTTTCGCTACCACACTTTCTCTGTGTGTGTTGCTCTTCATCTCATTTCTCTGTCTCCCTTTTCTTATCTGAGATCCAATCGTATACAATGCGTGACTGTGATTCTCAAACCACACCTTCACAGGGTTTCGGGAGGACTCTCGTTCCATTTTCTGCTTGTCCTGTGGCGCAAGTCTTTTATCGGGGTATTGTTACGCCTATCTATCGTGTGCGTCTTCTAGTTTTCTCATAAATACCCTATAAGTCGGAGCCCCTACAGATGCCCCTCCCCCCGCACACACACCTTTTCACACCGGACCCCCTTCCTTCGCTCCTTCACTACGAGTCATCTCCACGGGAGGCAGGATGGCAGGTGGGGTGAGTTATGCCCCTCTTCAGTCTGAGATGTATAACGTCCATTACAGTTGCGCCTGCCAGCACCCCTGTCCTGTTCCTAATGACTTGTTTGAAGCCAGGCCTCAAAATTGAGAATTCGAGGTGCCGACAGTGGCTAATGGACACAGGTGCTCCTGCAGTGTGCGCGTGCACACACACACACACACACACACACACACACACACACACACACACACACTGATTAATGGCCAGGTCTGGTGTGCTCTTTCCACAGCGTTAGTGTTAGCGTGTTATTAGTATGATTAGTCACACATGAGGCCGAGAGGAGGAGATGCTAAAGTAGAGCTGCTGTCACCTCTCTGAAAGAGCATCTGGAGCCTTACAGCTGCTTTGTCTAATACACAGTAACCGACCAATGGTCTCAGGGACAGAGAGAAGATGTAGCCAGTCTGGATCCATGCTCTGTATTGGAATATATTACCTGAGTCCTTATATGTCTGTTCCGGGGGGGTTGATTTGGGAATAGAGAGAGGGCAAATTAGTGTCTGTCCATGTGTCTGTAGGAGAGCATCCATCTGTGTGTGATTCGCATGCGATGGTCTGTGTGTATTTATATCTGAGTGGCAAGGTGGTCACTTGCAGACGGACTTTGAGGAAAGGTAGATGCACGCCCACACACACACACATACACACACACACACACACACACACACACAGACTCTCAGACACACGCAATATAAACATGCCAGGTCCCCTAGTTCTCTTGTAGAATGTAAATTGGCTAGGTCTTTGTTTAATGCTTTGTCGACCTTGAAAAGTGTAACGCATTTTGAATGAAAGTACACAGAACTGCTGTGCCTGAGCAGCGGTGAGCGTGAAAGCGAGTGAGGGATGGAGGAAAGGGTGGAGGGAGAGGGGTTGAGTGGATAAATTGGTGTAGCGTGCTGCTGTTTTATGATGGAGGTCAGTCAGGCTTATGGTCTGATCATTTTATTCATATCTGATGATGGAACTCTTAAACTCAATAGCAAAGCCAGTCTGAGATCACTGGTCCTAATCTTTAATCAGGAACAGGAGACACTGCAGGCAAACACACACACACACATGAACCCACACACACACACACACACACACACACACACACACACACACACACACACACACACACACACACACACACACACACACACACACACACACACACACACACACACACACACACACACACACACACACACACACACACACACACACACACACACACACACACACACACACACACACACACACACACACACACACACACACACACACACACACACACACACACACACACACACACACACACACACACACACACACACACACACACACACACACACACACACACACACACACACACACACACACACACACACACACACACACACACACAGAGAAGAGAATGGTGATTTTAAATTGAATCCATCAAAACAGAATTCCACCCGTATTGCCCCCAGATTCAATTTGGATTGGTTGATTTAAAGTGATTCTCTGCTTCTTCTTCTTTCTAACATCTCCCTTTTTATTACCCCCCCAATCACTCACTCCACCCCTCCTTTTCAACCACCTCTCCCCCTCCCAACTTACCCCCCTTCCTTCCCTCACCCTACCTCTCTCCAGACTACCAGCGGTTGATGACAGTTGCGGAGGGCATCACCACCCTGCTCTTCCCGTTCCAGTGGCAGCATGTCTACGTGCCCATCCTACCCGCCTCACTGCTGCACTTCCTGGATGCCCCCGTGCCCTACCTCATGGGCCTGCAGTCCAAGGAGGGCACCGACCGCTCCAAACTAGAGCTGCCACAGGAGGTATGGGCTACTGTGTGTGTCAGTGTGTGTATGCAACTGCGAATGGGTCTGTTTTTTTATTTATTTGTAAGTGTGTGTCTCCACACAATAGGCAGTTACAGTAAGGGCTCATTGTTGCTGAATGCACACTGTCCAAGGCCATCCAACCCTGACTCTGCACAATGAGCCTCCCACCCACACAGGCAGACAACCTGGCTTCTATTCAGACTGAGCGGGAAGTGGAAAAATGCCGCTTTCAGACTGTTATTGTGGAGGAATGTCTATTAGAAGTTCATTTGTTGGAAAGCACTTAAACCTCTCTGAGATACTGCTATTGGTTTTGTCACTCACAGCCCAATGTGTTTGCATAGACCCCTATTACTCCTGTGTGGAAGGAACTCAAACGGACATTTCTCTAGAACGGCTTAGTGGATTTTGGGATCGTGTGTGTGTCTATACCCTCTCCCTCCTCCCAGCTTGAGCGGCCTCCTCCTCCGACAGTGAAAGCGATGGAACCCTCGGTGCACAGCAAGTGTGTGTGGGGACGAGATAAGACTCCTAATGGTCTGGAACGTCCCAAAGAGATCCCCAGCTTCAGGGCTCTCCCTCCCTCCCACCGCTCATTAATCTGTCCCATTCCGTATGCGTGGTAATTATCCGAGTCAGTGCGGCACCCGACGACGTTCCCTGGTGCTGCTCCTGCCTCCTCACAATCCAATTGTCTGCCCCCCTGTGTTCCTCCGGATCCTCCCCTAAAGATCACACGGTGCCAAATGTTTTAATTTAGGAATATCTCTCTTTTCTGATTGATTCTTTGAAGTGAGGAGGATGAAATGGAGGGATGAAAGAGGAGCTGAAAGCAAACGGAAAGAAGGGAAGGATCATAGAGAGAGGATGTGAATGAATGAATGACTTGCCTTTTTTAACCCCTGGCTCTGTAGAAAGAATTCATCTCATTTCCATTTCAAATGGCAGAACAATCATTTGTCTCCTAATCATATTAGTCATGTTTGCATAGAAAATACCAAACAAGTACATGCACATGCACACACTCATGAATGCCAACCGTTTCATGTAATTTTGTCCCTCTTGATCCTCCATCCTTTCTATTGAATGCAAAAGAGGAACCCATGGCTTTTAACCGAAACTAGGCCAAACATTGTGTGCCTGTACAATCACCCAGCGGGGTGCGTGCTCTTTTTTCCGCAGCTCCTAAATCAGGCGGATGGCCTGCAGTCTTCTCCGCTACCTAAATAAACCTCCGTTAGGCCAATCCACATCAGGTCAGATCTGTGCACAGACAGCTGATGCAGCCCTCACAGAGTCATGCACATGAGTCAAACCTGGACCCAGAAATACATGGAGAAGAAAATGTTAAGTTTTGAAATTCACATCTGGAGCCTAGCAAATGCTGTTATTAAACTATAGTCAATTGGTAGTAAACCTAGCGTTTCAGATGCCAGACAGTAAATGCTAATGTCATGTATTCAGGTGCACAGTAACTCCTAGTCATCCTCCCACAGGGACAGTAGAGCCTGGAAGTGTGTGTGTGTGTGTGTGTGTGTGTGTGTGTGTGTGTGTGTGTGTGTGTGTGTGTGTGTGTGTGTGTGTGTGTGTGTGTGTGTGTGTGTGTGTGTGTGTGTGTGTGTGTGTGTGTGTGTGTGTGTGTGTGCAGTATCATTGTTCCCCTGTGTGTCTCAGATGGAGGAGTGCTATAGAGCTGGAGTGACAGTGTAATACATTAGACTGGGGCTTGGGGAGAGAAGGCTGTAAGCCCCGTTTCTACCACTGTAAGCTGTCATTGTGGTTGGTTTTTGAGTGTGTTGCTTTGTCTGTTAGAGTAAGACACCAGGGATGGTAGGTGTGTTTGAATTTGTATGTGTGATTTTATGTGAATTGTGGTTGTGATTGGTGTGCAAGCGTGTGTGTTTGTTTCTGTCTGGCACACTACCCTTGAGCACAGGGTTTATGTCGTAATGCTGGTGGTTTGTCACAGTAACTCAATTATGTCAGATTTGGGTTTATTACTGACATTAATCTCTTTTTCATGTCAATCACATACTGACCCAGTTACCCAATACTCAATCTGTGCATGTCCATTCCCCAACCCCAACCCCAACACACCCCTCTCTGAGTTTCTATTCATTGAGCAATAGCTATGTTATAATTGTTGTTTAATCTTTCATCTTATTCCAAACCTCCCTCTCTCCTAACAGGCTAACCTGTGCTTCGTGGACATTGACAACCACTGCATCGAGCTGCCTGAGGACTTCCCCCAGTTCCCTAACAAACCAGAGTTCATCCAGGAGCTCAGTGAAGTCCTCCTCCGCTATGGAATATCCCCAGTGGGGGGCGCTCCTCCAGCCTCTGTCCCCACCACCACCACCACCCCTGGGTCCGTCTCTACCCGTCACCCTGGTCTGAAGAGCCAACAGGCCCTAAGGGAGCTAGAGGACGATGGGAGGAATGGGAACCTAGGCGGGGAACAGTTAGCTGTGTTGGAGCTTCTCCAAGGGAACGCTACTCTGGAAAGACTCCAGGCTCTGGCTAAGAGAACGGGGGTCCGTGTGGAAGCCCTGAGGGGGGTAGGGGGTGAGGGAGAGGGTCAGGGGGGGAGGACTGCAGTCGAAGAGGAGGAGCTGAGGAACGCTAAGCTGAATGTACAGCTGAGGGAGGTGTTCGCTAGCAGGTTTACCACAATGTTTGCGGACTATGAGGCCTTCGTCATCCAAAGCGCTCCGGACCTGGAGTCCTGGCTCACCAACCGAGAGCAGATGCACAACTTTGATAAGGTGATGGGTTGACACACAGAGACATGTACACACACACACACACACACACACACACACACACACACACACACACACACACACACACACACACACACACACACACACACACACACACACACACACACACACGGTTTATCTTGATGTAACGGGCTGTTTATTGAGGCCTGTGATGTGTGATAGTGGAAGTCCACTGTGGTATTACCGTGTTTGTGAGATGCTGGATTCAATTCTTTCCTGAAACCCATCAACCTTGAAAATATTCCATTTGATAAATAAGTAAGACGAACAAGGCCGGAGCTGTTAAGACTCGGTATTGGCAATAACAATGTTTGCATTTATAAAATCACTGGGGAAATGCATTCATATCAGCAAGCAGACAGAAAACAGAGTTGGTTGCTGTGTGTTTATGCTACGTGCTGTGCACCCAGAGTTGCGCACTATTTCCGTTATTTGTATTTGAAATATGTATTTCAATTACTTCTGACTATTTAGTTAATTGTATTAATTGTGCCTCCGGAAAGTGTTCAGACCCCTTGACTTTTTCCATTTTGTAACGTTACAGCCTTTTTCTAAAATGGATTAAATAAATACACATCCTCAGCAATCTACACACAAAATACCCCATAATTATAATGCGAAAAAAGGTTTTTAGAAATTTTAACAAATGCATTAAACATGAAAAACAGATACCTTATTTACATAAGTATTCAGACCTTTGCTTAGAGACTCAATGTATCATCCTTGAGATGTTTCTACAACTTGATTGGAGTTCACATGTGGTAAATTAAATTGATTGGAAATGGTTTTGAAAGGCACCCACCTTTCTATATAAGGTCTGACAGTTGACAATGCATGTCAGAGCAAAAACCAAGCCATGAGGTCGAAGAAATGTCCGTAGAGCTCCAAGACAGGATCGTGTCGAAGCACAGATCTGGGGAAGGGTACTACAACAATTCTGTAGCATTGAAAGTCCCCAAAAACAAAGTGGCCTCATCATTCTTAAATGGAAGAAGTTTGGAACCACCAAGACTCTTCCTAGAGCTGGCCGTCCAGCCAAACTGAGCAATCAGGGGAGAAGGGCCTTGGTCAGGGAGGTGACCAAGAACCCGATGGTCACTCTGACAGAGCTCTAGAGTTCCTCTGTGGAGATGGGAGAACCTTCCAGAAGGACAACCATCTTTGCAGCCCTCCACCAATCAGGCCTTTATGGTAGAGTGGTCAGACGGAAGCCACTCCTCAGTAAAAGGCACGTCATCCCGCTTCGAGTTTTTGAACTCTTTGACCTGAATGCCAAGCGTTACGTCTGGAGGAAACCTGGCACCATCCCTACAGTGAAGCATGGTGGTGGCAGCATCATGCTGTGGGGATTTAATTTTTCAGTGGCAGGGACTGGGAGACGAGTCAGGAGTGATGCAAAGATGAACACAGCAAAGTACAGAGAGATCCTTGATGAAAACCTGCTCTAGAGCCCTCAGGACCTCAGACTGGGGCGAAGGTTCACCTTCCAACAGGACAATGACCCTAAGCACACAGCCAAGACAACGCAGGAGTGGCTTCAGGACAAGTCTCTGAATGTCCTTGAGTGGCCCAGCCAGAGCCCGGACTTGAACCCGATCGAACATCTCTGGAGAGACCTGAGAATAGCTGTGCAGCGAATCTCCCCATCCAACCTGACAGAGCTTGAAAGGATCTGCAGAGAAGAATGGGAGAAAGACAAAATACAGGTGTGCCAAGGTTGTAGCATCATACCCAAGAAGACTCAAGGCTGTAATCACTGCCAAAGGTGCTTCAACAAAATACTGAGCGAAGTGTCTGAATACTTATGTAAATGTCATATTTCAGTTAAAATATATATATTAGCAAAAATGACTAAAAAAAACTGCTTTTACTTTGTCATTATAGGGTATTGTGTGTAGACTGATGGGGGGGATTATTTAATCAATTTGAGAATAAGGCTGTAACCTAACAGTCTGAATACTTTATGAAGGCACTGTATTTTGCAACAAGATACTTCGAGAGCTGTAATTTGTATTTTCAAAGTACAAAATACTTTTCTATACCTTTTTATTTATAGCTGTTCACGATTTTGTGGCCACCTTTGATGTCACTTTGGTGTGATAAGCGCGCCTTCTATATAACTATTAAAAAGCATGCTGAGTAGTATTTTAAGGATCTCCACCCCGATGCAAGGCCAATAAATATACCCAGTGTGCTTTGCAGTTCATTTTGGTTCATTTTTACATTTTGGCATTTAGCAGACACTCTTATCCGGAGTGACTTATAGTCAGTGCATTCAACTAAGGTAGATAAACAACAACATAACACAGTTATAGTAAGTAAATGTATTTCAAGATACAAAATACATGTATTTTTAATCAAATACTTTTCAAAAGACAAGTATTTTGTAGTTTATTTTGATACATTGATCTTTATGGTATTTTGTAGTTTCTGTCCATCCCTGTGTGCACCTATATCATTTTGTAATTACATCTGTTGCTTTCCCTACCTACTAGTATTTGTCTTCATATCTTTCCCTGCAAGTGCATGCATGTTAATGTATCTGTGTCTGTACTAACAGATCTCCCCTCTCTCCAGGCATCCTTCCTGTCTGACCAGCCGGAGCCCTACCTGCCCTTCCTGTCCCACTTCATCGAGACCCAGATGTTCGCCACCTTCATCGACAACAAGATCATGTCCCAATGGGAGGAGAAGGAGCCGCTGCTCCGCGTGTTCGACGGACGCATCGATAAAGCTCGTCTATACAATGTTAGAGCCCCAAGTCTGCGATCCTCCAACTACCAGAGGTGCACCGTCCTCAAGGAGTCGGGTGAGTCAGAAGAGAGCAGGGAGTGGGGTGGTGGGGGAGGGGCGCGAGAGAGATCGACAGAGAGGGATAGGTGGAATTGAAGGCCAAATCTAGAGTCGTTTAAATTGAGTCTTTGGTAGGTAACAGAGAAATAAGGAGAGGGACTAATTGAAAGTTTGGACTTGAATTAGAATGTCCTCTCCTGTGTCGTCTGTCTGATCAGCATGCTGTGGATGACTGCTGTCTCTATCAGTCTGTCTGCCTGGCTGGCATACCAACGATGCTTTAAGAAGTCACACAGGACTCCTTTTAAATCCATCTCTTTACACATCCATCCTATTACTTTCCATCTCATCATCCTCTTCTCCTTCTTGACCTCTTTCATGTGTTCACTGGAAACAGCAGACTTCTCTCCACTCAGCAGGTGCTCCCCTTGGCCTATTCTGCCTTTTTGTCTTTGTCTCAAAGAAAGCCTCACCCCACAAAGCTCATTCTTCTATGCTCTATTTCTCTTTCTTTCATTCTCTCTCTCTCACACACACACACACACACACACACACACACACACACACACACACACACACACACACACACACACACACACACACACACACACACACACACACACACACACACACACACACACACACAGTGCTTCCCCAAAACACTCCCACCGCCCCTACCCCACTCAGTCAGTCCTGAGTCTGGCTTCCTCACTTCCTTTTGCCTACGCAGCAGAGACTTAACGAGGGCAAGCCAAATGGGTACTAATTAAGATTTTTAAAAAAGACCTGACCAGACACTCTCACAGACAATGAATAGGGTGTGTGTGTGCGTGCTCACGTCCGTGGTACAGGTATAGGTGGAGTCAATTGGCAGGGTCTGACCTGGCAGACTTTAATGGAACGAGTTCTGTAAAAGCCTAATTGTTCAAGGGGGGAGCTCTTTCAGAGGTGGTGGCGCGTGCAGTTCCCCAATTATACACACAAAAGAAACTCTTCTATTCTACTTAATTCCCCTCAGTCACTCCGGTGCTCCTCTCTCTCCTGTCTGACAAACAATGAGGACTGAGATTGGAAGATCCATTCGGAGGGTTTTGTTAGACAACAAGAGAAATATCTCATACGAGCCATGTAAAGAATTACCTCGACAACAGATGTTTATCACCGTGAGCAGAGGTTCATTGACGGATGCCTTGTTGGTTTGGGTTGAGTCGTACTACGTCTGTTTTCTCTACCTTGTGTCCATTAAAGGAAATGGTTAGAGGAGGAGGTAGGTTTGGAGAGCAAACAGAAAGACCGAGAAAGAAAGAGCAAGCAGTGAGATGAAGAGAGCGTGGTGTTTATAGATAATGAGGGAGAGCGGAGGAGGAAAGGGCCGCAGTGCAGCATGTCCTGTAGTGAATTGAAAAAAACACTGTGCTTTGATGACCTGCCAAGCTTTGTTTAGAGGAGCACAAGAGTTGGAACTTGTGTGGGTGTCTCTTTTCATTCAAAGTCAACTCAAAAGGTTTAGTCCTAGCATTGTACTAAATGTATTCTCAAGTAGTGGTTATACCAAAAGAAGGCCTTACTCAAAATCCCCCCTCTTGATTTGATCTCCCTGCCCAGCCCAGGCCATCGAACAGCGGCTGATGAAGATCGACCACACAGCCATCCACCCCCACCTGTTGGATATGAAGATTGGACAGGGCAAATATGAACAGGGCTTCTTCCCCAAGCTGCAGTCTGACGTGCTCTCAGTCGGACCCACCAATAACAAGTGAGTATATGATTCCATTACCGAAGAGCCAACCAATGACGGCCATTGTTTCTTGGGAAAAAAGGTAATGGTAGCGGTTTGAACACGTTACAGTTGTGTTATGGTGATGTAGTCCAAGTTAACAAGTGTTTATTACCAATTTTCCATCTGTATTATGTAGTTTTTTTTGTTTTTAGTTTTTTAAATGTTTTTATTTTTTATTATGTAGTTGAGTAGAGTCTGTATAAATGTTTATGTGGTTAACAGTTTATGTCTGTCAGCAGGTGGTCCAATCGTACTGCTACGGCTCAGCGTAGGAAAGACCGTCACAGACAACAAACAGAACACCTGACTCTCGATAACGACCTCAAAGAGGTACGGACAT
Organism: Oncorhynchus keta; assembly: GCF_023373465.1. NCBI lineage: Eukaryota > Metazoa > Chordata > Actinopteri > Salmoniformes > Salmonidae > Oncorhynchus > Oncorhynchus keta. The sequence continues at coordinate 43,108,672 of NC_068433.1, forward strand.
GACACACCGTCCTCCCTCTTCATCCTCTCCTCTCCCTCTGGTTCCATAGCATGCCTTTATGTTTCTTTTTTATTTGATTTCTTTTGAGTTTCTTCTTTTGGTCTTAGCTTGGTTCCTTTTTCAAAGCCTGTCCGTCCTTGTTCTTAACTGGTGTCATGTCTGTTTCTGTAGCTTGTTTTCTCTTTAACTTCTCTTTGTTTTTTAGTTTCTATTATTTGAATGTCCTGTGCATTCATGTGCATGGTGCTTCTTTTCCTTTCTTTTCTCGTTCCTGTCTTTTCTGTGGGTCCTGTGCGTTGGGGTTGGGCCGTACCACCTCTCAGCAGGTAGAGGGGTGTCTAGTCCTGCAGAACTCCATGGCGTTTTGGGAGTGGGACAAGGCGTCTCCCCCGCCCCTCAAACCACCAAAAAAGTCTGCCTCTGAGTGCTGCCTGGTATGTGGAGGAGTGACGGACCCTCCCACTAACCCCCAAAAACTGCCTCTACCCCCAAAATCTACCCCTACCCCCAAGATGACCCCCACTCCACTTCTCCACTCCAGTCCTGCTTCACACATACACACAATCCCTGCTTACTCACACACAGTGGCTCTGTTTGATAGATCCCCCATGCACCTGTCACATTGGTTAAAGTCGACAGCACTGAAAGAGTAAGTCATGGCTCTGCAGAGGATCTTGTTTTCCCTCATCTCTCTCCTCTTCCTACCCTTTTATAGTTCTGTATCTCTGTGGGGAGGAGAGAGATGTGAAGGGAATTACTGAATCGTAACCATACAAAATCATATAAGATGGCAGAATCATTTCAGATTCAGGCCAATTTAAGTCAACTAGAGTGAACTCACCAGAGTGTGTCACTGAAATGGGCTCAGCGCCTCAACTCTCTGTGGAGAAGTAAACAGAAAATGATATTTTTACTTTGTCTTGTTTTCTCTGAGCACATAACCCCCCGCCACATCCCAACGTTTGCTAAAAGGTATTCAAGACTGTACAAAAACCACAATGTCTGCCCTCAATTCTACCCTTACACAACCTCTTACAGTTGGACCCAACTGAGAAATGTCCCTCCATCCACCTGTAATGGTTAATATTAGTCGTGGCCAAAAGTTTTGAGAATGACACAAATATACATTTTCACAAAGTCTGCTGCCTCAGTTTGTATGATGGCAATTTGCATATACTCCAGAATGTTATGAAGAGTGAATAGATGAATTGCAAAGTCCCTCTTTGCCATGCAAATGAACTGAATCCCCAAAAAACATTTCCACTGCATTTCAGCCTTGCCACAAAAGGACCAGCTGACATCATGTCAGTGATTCCACCTTTAACACAGGTGTGAGTGTTGACGAGAACAAGGCTGGAGATCACTCTGTCATGCTGATTGAGTTCGAATAACAGACTGGAAGCTTCAAAAGGAGGGTGGTGCTTGGAATCATTGTTCTTCCTCGGTCATCCATAGTTACCTGGAAGGAAACATGTGCCGTCATCATTGCTTTGCACAAAAAGGGCTTCACATATACAAGGATATTGCTGCCAGTAAGAGTGCACCTCAATCAACCATTTATCAGATCATCAAGAACTTCAAGGAGAGCGGTTCCATTGTTGTGAAGAAGGCTTTACGGCGCACAAGAAAGTCCAGCAAGCGCCAGGACCGTCTCCTAAAGTTGATTCAGCTGTGGGATCGGGGCACCACCAGTACAGAGCTTGCTCAGGAATGGCAGCAGGCAGGTGTGAGTGCATCTGCACGCACAGTGAGGCGAAGACTTTTGGAGGATGGCCTGGTGTCAAGAAGGGCAGCAAAGAAGCCACTTCTCTCTAGGAAAAACATCAAGGACAGACTCATATTCTGCAAAAGGTATAGGTATTGGACTGCTGAGGACTGGGGTAAAGTCATTTTCTCTGATGAATCCCCTTTCCGATTGTTTGGGGCATCCGGAAGATGGCTTGTCTGGAAAGAAACAAGGTGAGCGCTACCATCAGTCCTGTGTCATGCCAACAGTAAAGCATCCCGAGACCATTCATGTGTGGGGTTGCTTCTCAGCCAAGGGAGTGGGCTCACTCACAATGTGCCTAAGGACACAGCCATGAATGAAGAATGGTACCAACACATCCTCCGAGAGCAACTTCTCCATCCAGGAACAGTTTGGTGACGAACAATGCCTTTTCCAGCATGATGGAGCACCTTGCCATAAGGCAAAAGTGATAACTAAGTGGCTCGGGGAACAAAACATTGATATTTTGGGTCCATGGCCAGGAAACTCCCCAGACCTTAATCCCATTGGGAACTTGTGATCAATCCTCAAGAGGCGGGTGGACAAACAAAACCCACAAATTCTGACAAACGTCAAGCATTGATTATGCAAGAATGGGCTGCCATCAGTCAGGATGTGGCCTAGAAGTTAATTGACAGCATGCCAGGGTGGATTGCAGAGGTCTTGAAAAAGAAGGGTCAGCACTGCAAATATTGACTCTTTGCATCAACTTCATGCAATTGTCAATAAAACCTTTGAAACTTTGAAAATTATTGTAATTATACTTCAGTAATCTATAGTAGCATCTGACAAAAATATCTAAAGACACTTAGGCAGCAAACTTTGTGGAAATTAATATTTGTGTCATTCTCAAAACTTTTGGCCATGACTGTAGAGTTTTACAGACAGAGCTGACTGTTGCTCCATCTCTGTTTCCATCAGAAGTACATGCAGGAGGCTCGGAGCCTGGGGAAGAACCTCCGTCAGCCCAAGCTGTCTGACCTCTCACCTGCCGTCATCGCTCAGACCAACTGGAAGTTTGTAGAGGGACTACTCAAGGAGTGTCGCATGAAGGTGAGTCTGTACATGTGAAATATATTGTGGTATTGGTCAAGTTGTGGTTGCAGTTGCTATGTGTCTCCAATGTATATTGGTCCAATTTTGTGTTGCTTGGTGTAGTCATGAGGGGATTGGTTCATGTCTACAAACCGGTTGATTGTATCCTATGTGTAGGGGTCATGTTGTGTTAGTCAAGTTTCTGTGTCTCCTGTCTCCAGACTAAGCGTATGTTGGTGGAGAAGATGGGCAGGGAGGCAGTGGAGCTGGGTCATGGGGAGGCCAACATCACAGGTCTGGAGGAGAATACTCTCATCGCCTCCCTCTGTGACCTGCTGGAGAGGATCTGGAGCCACGGCCTACAAGTCAAACAGGTCTGTAGAGACACACAAACACACACACGTGCATACACATGCACTGAACAGAAACACACACATACATGCACACACACTCTCTCTAATCAGGTTTTATCGTAATGATGACATTGCGTTTACAATGTAAACCCACCTCATGCTCAGTGCTCTACTTGGAAGAACCTGCTATTGGCTATAGGTCAGAGGTCAGTCTACCAACACTTTGGTTAATCCGGTCTTATAGTAATAACCATATGACCCTATTTCATTAGGCTTATTGACTGGTAATCCTCTATGTATAGTCTAGTATTATTAGTGAATGTATTAGCTATTGGAAGTGCATTGTTTCCTGTATTAGGGAGTGTATTGGCTATTAACTTCTTACAGATCATTGGGATGCTATCGGCCCACCTGGCCAACATCCGGTGAAAGTGTCGAGCGCATTCAAATTATAGAAATTGTAATATTAAATATTCATGAAAATACAATTGTCATACATCATTTAAAAGCTTCTTGTTAATCCAGCCACGTTGTCAGATTTCAAAAAGGCTTTATGGCGAAAGCACACCATGCAATTATCTGAGGACAGCGCCCCGCACACAAAAGCATTACATATATTTTCCAACTAAGCAGAGGCTTGAAAGTCAGAAATGGCGATAAAATAAATCACTTACCTTTGAAGATCTTCATCTGGTTGCAATCACAAGGGTCCCAGCTACATAACAAATGGTCATTTTGTTCGATGAAGTCCTTCTTTATATCCCACAAGAGTCTGTTTCATTGGTGCGCTAGACTCAGTAATCCACTGGTTTCCCTTGTTAAAAATGCATACAAATGAATCTTGTAAAATTACCAATAAACTTCTTCCAAACATATCAAATAACGATCATAATCAATCCCCAGGTACCCTAATATCTAAATAAACAATCAAATTTAAGGCTGAGAATACCGGAGAACATTAACGGAGATAAATAATGAAGTATGCACACTTACCGGAATACGAAACAAACACTACAGCCAAAATGGGAGCCACTTACTAACACTATATAAATTCTAACTCATTTTTCAAAAAACAAGCCTGAAACTCTTTCTAAAGACTGTTGACATCTAGTGGAAGCCGTAGGAACTGGAATCTGTGAGGACACGATTTTATATTCCCATTGACAGCCATAGTAATCAAGGGTGAGCTGGAGAAAAAAAATTCTGGATGGATTGTCCCCTGGTTTTTGCCTGCCATATCAGTTCTGTTATACTGATAGACATTATTGTAACAGTTTTGGAAACTTTAGAGTATTTTCTATCTAATACTACCAATTATATGAATATCCTAGCTTCTGGGCCTGAGTAGCAGGCAGTTTACTTTGGGCACCTCATTCATCCAAACTTGCGAATACTAACCCCTAGCCCAAAGAAGTTAAGTGTGTGGGTTGACCTCTAAACTCTGGACTGTGACCCCTGTAGGGGAAGTCAGCTCTGTGGTCCCATCTTCTGCACTACCAGGCCAGAGAGGAGAAACTGGAGCAGCATCAGGCAGAGTCACCAGGTAAGAACACACACACACACACACACACACACACACACACACACACACCTTAATATACAACATTGACATAAAACACATGTCACTCCATTCAGTCACACACTATCCATACCCAATAATCCACTGAAATACTACATTTTCAAATGAATCTACAGACCTTTCACACTCCAGTGGCATTTGATATATTTATTTTAAATTGGAGCGCTGCCAAAGCTGAGGTGTGTGTGTGTGTGTGTGCTTCTTTCTCCCTCCCACAGTGTCAAATGGTCCAGAGAGACGAAAGTCTGAGTCGTCAATAGGGATGCCATCACTGCGAGCGTCCGTCATACAGGATATGAGGTATGAATTACCTACCACTACCTGTACATTACGATGTGTCATAGGTTGTTGGTAATATCTCACAAATTAATCCATGTGAGTCAACAATTTGTTTTGTTATTTGCTGTTATATTTCTAACCTCCTCACCTTCTCTATCACATCTCCACGCCTCCCTTTCTCAGGCACATCCAGAGTATGGGGGAGATAAAGACTGATGTGGGCAGAGCGAGGGCCTGGATCCGTCTTTCTCTGGAGAAGAAGCTACTCTCCCAACACCTCAAACAGCTGCTGTCCCGCCAAGCCTTAACCAAGTACGCACGTACACACACATACAGTTGAAGTCGGAAGTGTACATACACTTAGGTTGGAGTCATTAAAACTAGTTTTTCAACCACTCCACAAATGTCTTGTTAATAGACTCTCGTTTTGGCCACTCGGTAATGACTCCTATTTTGTGCATGGCACAAGTAATTTTTCCAACATTTGTTTACAGACAGGTTATTTCACTTATAATTCACTGTATCACAATTGCAGTGGGTCAGAAGTTTACATACACTAAGTTGACTGTGCATTTAAACAGCTTGGAAAATTCCAAAAAATTATGTCATGGCTTTAGAAGCTTCTGATAGGCTAATTGACATCATTTGAGTCAATTGGAGGTGTACCTGTGGATGTATTTCAAGGCCTACCTTCAAACCCAGTGCCTCTTTGCTTGACATCATGGGAAAATCAAAAGAAATCAGCCAAGACTTCAGAAAATAAATTGTCGACCTCCACAAGTCTGGTTCATCCTTGGGAGCAATTTCCAAACGTCTGAAGGTACCACATTCATCTGTACAAACAATAGTACGCAACTATAAACACCATGGGACCACACAGCTGTCATACTGCTCAGGAAGGAGATGTGTTCTGTCTCCTCGAGATGAACGTACTTTGGTGTGAAAAGTGTAAATCATACCATGTGAAGATGCTGGAGGAAACGGGTACAAAAGTATCTATATCCACAGTAAAACGAGTCCTAAATCGACATAACCTGAAAGGCCGCTCAGCAAGGAAGAAGCAACTGCACATGGGGGACAAAGATCGTACTTTATGCAGAAATGTCCTCTAGTATGATGAAACAAAAATGGAAATGTTTGGCCATAATGACCATCGTTATGTTTGGAGGAAAAGGGGTGGCTTGCAAGCTGAAGAACACCATCCCAACCGTGAAGCACGGGGGTGGCAGCATCATGTTGTGGGGTGCTTTGCTGCAGGAGGGACTGGTGCACTTCACAAAATAGATGGCATCATGAGGTAGAAAAATTCTGTGGATATAATGAAGCCACATCTCAAGACATCAGTCAGGAAGTTAAAGCTTGGTCACAAATGCGTCTTCCAAATGGGCAATGACCCCAAGCATACTTCCAAAGTTGTGGCAAAATGGCTTAAGGACAACTAAGTCAAGGTATTGGAGTGGCCATCACAAAGCCCTGACCTCAATCCCATAGAACATTTGTAGGCAGAACTGAAAAAGTGTGTGCGAGCAAGGAGGCCTACACACCTGACTCAGTTACACCAGCTCTGTCAGGAGGAATGGGCCGGAATTCACCCAACTTATTGTGGGATGCTTGTGGAAGGCTACCCGGAACATTTGACCCAAGTTAAAAAATTTAACAGCAATGCTACCAAATACTAATTGAGTGCGTGTAAACTTCTGACCCACTGGGAATGTAAATAAAAGCTGAAATAAATTATTCTCTCCTATTATTCTGACATTTCACATTCTTAAAATAAAGTGGTGATCCTAACTTACCTAAAACAGGGACTTTTTACTCTGATTAACTGTCAGGAATTGTAAAAAAAAAAAACTGAGTTAATATATTTGGCTAATGTGTATGTAAACTTCCGACTTCAACTGTACACACACACACACACACACACACACAATATTATTCACGTCGACAGTGTGGAAGCCATGGTTAATGTGTATTAAGTGTGTGTTGTGGCGTTCCCAGGAAGTTGTATAAACGCTACGCCTTCCTGCGCTGTGAGGAGGAGAAGGAGCAGTTCCTGTTTCACCTGCTCTCCCTCAACACTGTCGACTACTTTTGTTTCACCAGTGTCTTCACCACCATCAGTGAGTAGGACTTCAACATAACCACGATTCAACCTCAATATGACCATAATATAACCACTAATTTACCTCATCCTATACAGAACACAGTCACATCATAAGATGGTTGACTAATTCTATTTCACCGGTGCCATTACCTCGATCAGTCTGCACACTAGCGAAAACAACTTAACTAGAAGTCAACCACTTTAACTTACCACAAGTCACCCACAGCAAATCTTTCCACTCTGCCACTGCGGAGAGGATGGATGGTAATAAGGCTTTGGAGAGTCTTAACTGGTTTGCTTGCCTTGGCCTATCACTGTTTTCCATGGAGGTTAATGTAGATGGATAGGAATATAACTTGGATCAATGGCAGAGACTGTGTTAACCTGAATAAAGCATGAGGCGATGAGCATGTAATCAAAGATTGAAAGCAGGGTTACATTATTCACGTAGCAGTTTGCACTGAACCAGCACCAGAGTAGTTTCTCTCTTTTACACACTCTCTCTCTCACACACACACACACACACACA